>NW_015387197.1:177951-199808 GCF_001527695.2 Protobothrops mucrosquamatus | reverse complement strand
TAATGTCCTGTCCTTGGAGCTGGGTGGAGGAATGTAAATTCTTAATCTCATCAGCTGTGGGGGCTGAAGACATTTTGCTTATGAATAGTGTGCCCCAGTCTTTCTGAATGGATTACCAAATATGCATTTCTAAAGGGCAGCCTCTTGAGTTTCTGCTTGAGGCAGGAAGATGGGCTGGTTTCTGCCTAAGATTTTTTTTTCCTCCATTTCTCCTTTAGGAGAAATATTCTATCCTGCTTTTTTTAATATTCCCCAAAACATTTCATTCTCTGGGGGCAGGGGTGCTGACTCCTTACTGGACATTGCAGAAGAAGGAAAGCCACATATTATTCTTGGTCTTTTTTCCTATCCATTCTAATGCAGTCTTTCAGGGGAAACATTTTTTAGAGTTACTGAAATTCTTGGTTTTTAATTTGTCCGTTGTTGTACAGCAAACTTTGTATATTTTCACATTTAACAGAATGTAAGTGAATATTGAACAAAAGGTAACACATAGAAAGACCTGTATATCTGTTAGAACAGTTGCATCTTTCAGTCCCAGCTGTTGTATGCATACACACATTAATCAGAGATTTGCTGGCGTTCTGACTAATTTGTAAAAAAAAAAAAAGGATAACCTAGACCCTATATTCAATTTTAGCTTATTGGTAGCAGACTTTGATCAAGGCTATTACCTTCAATTAGTTTTCCCTCCCCACATTTAAAATCCTCATACTGGAAGGAGGTGGGTTACAAAATAGATGCATGGAGTCTTATTTTATTCAACATTTTCTTTTTCTTTTTTGATTATTTATATTAGCATGTGCTACATGACAGATGGTCCCAGCAGGTGGCAGCACTTAGCTGACCTTGACCCAATCTAGAAAGCTAAACAGCATTTGAACTGGTAGCTACAAGTCCTCCAGGGAATGCAAAGGCTGCAGAATGGAGCAGGAAACAGGAAATCAAACTGTAGAGCTTAAGGTCATCTTTGACTTTTATGTCTGATAGATGGGCATTGATACAATGTAAGAGACATGAAGAAATATCCAGCAGAGATAAATATATGTATATCAAGCTCTGATACTTAAGGGGAAGCTGGATCTTGTGATGAAATTTAAGAAGTTCAAGGTTTAAAAATTTAACCTGTTTATATTTGTTCTTTTATAAAAAGTAATGGTTTTCATTATTCAATCAAATAATCAAGGCTTACTTGCCCTATTGTATGTTATGCAACTCCAATGAAACAAGCTAATGGTAGGATTTCTGTGTGTGATTCCATTGTAACAAAGGATCTGCCTTGTAGAATTACAAATGGTTGTGGGAAGGGCTCTGTGGACACCAACCTGGGATGCTGCCTTATTGCTGTGTTCTTGTTTAATTATTTTATTCCTTGTTCTTCAAAAAGTGGGAAAACTGCAATGCAATCCTAATATCTAGCATTCCCGTTTTAATTATTCCACACAGGCTCTGTAAGCTTTCTTAGAAATGGAGTATTTCACAGCTCCATTTGAAAACACCCAGCAAAACCAAAAAAATAAATAAAGATTTCAAGGAGTAATTTCACAATTTCTCCTTTGGGCGTTCCAGGGTTCATGAAACAGAGGCTGATGTAATTTATATTAGTCATATTTAAGAATTAGGCTACAAATCACCACATTGTTCAATGCTCAGATTTATTTGCTGAGTTTATAGGACATTCCAGTGGCTAACAGCTCTTGGCAGCATCCACAGGGAACATCCACAAACATAAGAACACAAAAATATCAAACAATGTTGAAATTATTTGAGCAAAATATCTTTAAGAACCCAACATTTTGATACTGTACATTGTTTACTAAACATATACACATACACATACCAAAATCCAATAGCTCACAACAACGCAACCCCCATAACCTATTGAAATGGTTATTGTTCTGACATGGTCTTTCTGAAAACTAGTAGGGTAGGAGCTATTGAAATTTTTGCAATGCAGAACACAACACAGGCATTCCTAGCAGTTGAGCGTCCAGCTTGCATTTATTTATTTTTTTCATGAGGAAAAGCCCACCAATCTCAAGGCAAGCTGTTTCACTGTCAAGCAGTTATTGTTGTTAAGACAACCCCCTCAGTGCTTAGTAAAATCTGCATCTTCACTAGTCATAGTTCTGTTTTCTGGAGTAGTAGAAAACAAGTGTGTTCCTTTTGCTCTGTGACTGTCCTTATTTCAATATGCCTAATGCCTCCACCTAATCTTCCCTTCTGTATCACTAAACATATTTAGCTCTTTCAATCAGTTCTTAAACAACTTGAATTCCAGTCCTCTCATTAATCCAGTCAAGTGTTGGGGTTTTTTTTGAAGATGCTCAACAGTGTCAATATCCTTCTGAAAAAGTAGCACTTCAACCTAAGCATAATATTTCACATACACTTCAATCAACACATCATGAAATGAAACCATGTGTTTCTGATAATGAGCCTTACAAATACATGATTTTTTTCCTTTTTAAGCAACACACCACTGGCTTTCTAAACAACATTTAGGGTCGCCATTTTATGCATTCTGCCTCAATTGGACTGTGTTGAAAACTTTCATGAGGACTAATTTCTGAACAAGTGTGGATGAAGTGGTGCTTCATAATTTGCTTGTGTTCTGAGCTGAAAAACTGTGCTAAACTGAGCTCATCCTTGAGGGTGATTTGTGTATTATTTATTTATTTGTCTAGATGTATTTCATAAGGGAGAAGGAAGCCTCATGGTGTCAGTTATGCAACTTTTAAAAAGTCATGGAGTCATTCAAAGCAAACTCGTAATGTTAACGGAACAGTGCACGGCGTCCCAGTTATATTTGTGTACTTCTGGTCCAGAGGGAACAACAGAATGGAGGCAATAGAGTGGAAGGAACAAATACATATTCTATTGTCTGAAAATATATTCTTATCCAAGAAGAAAGCTTAATAAGGAAATCTCTGCCAGCCCTTGTGCCATTGTTTTAACAGTAATGCAACAAGCTCTTTTCTCCACTTGATAGCTTCTGAACAATGTTATCCACATTTTCAGTGGGAACTCCCTTGAGAGAGGGGGAAAACGAGACTATGGCGTATAAGTCCAACAGTTGAGCGCTGCAGCTGCCTTGAGGCATGGTTCACCCATCACTGTGTGCTGCAGCATTCAGCTTTGTGTGTTAACTTCACAGAGCAGATTGCCTGTGAAACAAATATAATCAAACACAGAGAAGTTTATTGTGTAAAGCCAGCTCCGTAGGAAGGATGTAAAACCAGCTCCGTGCTGAGGTAAAATAATTATATTGTTAAATCGAGCTCACTCAGATGTGATAAATATAGCTTTTTTGATTCCCCTGGGCCTTAGAAATAAAGAGAGGTTCCTTTTTTAAAAACTTTACCTTTTATGCTCTTGATTAACAGTATGATATTATGTTAATCCTATTAGTTTATTCTTGATTATTAATATTGGAAGCCCTATTCATGTCATGCACAATGCATATGCATCCCTGTGATGTTTGGTAAGCATATTTCTATTAAAGAAGCTGCAGCTTTTTGAAAACAGTGGGCCTAGTTAGGATGTGTTGTAAAGGCATGCTAAACAGGAGGGGTGGCAGGATTTTAGGGCACTAAATGAGTTGAAGGGAAAGCATGCAAAAAATGATGATGTGGATGAGAACATTAAATTCTACTTTGATTTTAAAATTGTGTCAGGCCTCTTTTTAAGACAGGGGTCTTCAAACTTGGCCCTTTTATGACTTGTGGACTTCAACTCCCAGAATTCCTCAGCCAGGCACACTGGCTGAGGAATTCTGGGAGTTGAAGTCCATAAGTCATAAAAGGGCCAAGTTTAAAGACCCCTGTTTTAAGACTTCTTAAAGGTGTTTCCACTTCTAAATAGTGAGAAACTGCCATAGACCTATGAGTTGAATGCACTTCTGGAGTTTCGGCCTGCTTATCCCTATGTGGGTAGTATAAATTGCATCTAATAAGAGGAAGAAAATACCCAGAATTCTTGTCCATAGCATAGTAGCCTCTGCTAGTCTATTTCCTTTAAACATATGGTCATATCCATATATATTAGAGAGAGAGAGAGAGAGAGAGAGACAGACAGACAGACAGACAGACAGACAGACAGAGACAGACAGACAGATAGACAGACAGTTTGGTCTAGTGGTTAAGGCATCAGGTTAGAAAACAAGAAAACATGACTTCAAGTTCTGCCTTAGCCATGAAAGCCAGCTGGGTAATTTTGGGTTCAACTCACCTCACAGGATTGTTGTGGGGAAAATAGGAGGAGGAAGACGTGCTGAATATATTCACCACCTAGAGCTAATTGTAAAAATAACAAAGGCAGAATATGAATAATTAAATAATAAATAAATATTATTTATATTTAAATTTATTTAAATATAAATTTATTTAAATATAAATATATTATTATTTATATTTAATTTATTTATTTATAAATAAAATTATTGGGGATGAGATTGTTGAATTCTGTATATTTACATAAATAATTTCTCTTCCCCAATCCGTAGCCTCTGGGGAACATACATTTTCTTCTTTATTGTCATTTTCAGACATCCAAGAGGATTTAACCCCCCCCCCCAAAAAAAAAAAAAAAAGGTTATGGAGATTACTCATTTGTAACTGAACAGTATTTATTTATGGACAAAAAAGCCAGCTGAGTGACTCTGGGCCACTCACTTTCCCTCAGCCCAACCCACCTCACAGGGTCATTTCTTATGGGGAAAATAGGAAGAGGAATGAGTATTATGTATGTTCACTTCCTTGAGTTATTTATAAAGAAATAAAGGCAGAATAAAAAAAAATCTGCAAAAAACAATAAATGATAAATACTTCTCACCTTTTAACGTTATAATTTTTAAAAATTGCTTTTTAAAATCTTTATTGACACAAAATTGCCAACTAAAAAAAAAAAAAGCAAGGCCTTTATTGAAAATCCTCAGTTTTTCATGCTATCTCATTGTTCCCTTTTATCATCATAAGCAAGAGGGGCGGGGACAGGATTTCAAAGGAAGAAAAATACTTCTGCGAAAGAATAGTTGATTCACACCCACTTGTCTTTTAACCACTTGATGATTGTAATATGAAGTGAAGGGCTACTTATGTGATCAGACACTCTTGTCACCATGAGAGTGGCAGAAAATAGTTCATTCATGGTTTCTGAATGAACAGGACAGGACATAGGTATCAAGTCTTCCTCTTCAATCTAGCGCTCTTCAAAATGCTCTATTAATAGGTGGCCAATAAGGCAAACAAAATGCTTATTGCATTTGCAGATGTTCAGGATTGATTGGAGGAGTTGATATTCTGAAAAAAAAAATATTGGAAGTGAACTTGAGGGAATAGGAAAACGGACCGAAAATTATAGCAGGGAAATTAACAGGGAGAGAGAAATGCTAAGTTATTCATTTAAAATAAATAAATGGAAAGGCATATTTGTAGGATAAAAGATAGTTTGCTTGGCCAAGTGTGCATGAAAGGAAGCATGAAATTGCAACACATGTGTGAAAAGTTTATTGAAATTGTAATTTAATAGTTATGTAAATTTAAAACATGGAATCACAGGCAATAACATGATTAACGTAGCCTGATGCAGCTGTGAAGAAGGAAAAATGTCACTTTATGCTGAATTGATATAACTCTTATTTTGAAAAAAATTAGAAAATTCACTCTTCAAGACATACCCTACAGACTAGTAGTTGGTAGAGTAGGAATGAAGACTCTGGAAATTATATTCAAATTTGATGATGTATCTATATCTACAAATATCAGAAATAATTCAGGCAATTCTAAACCTATGATACTCTATGAATATGAAAGTTGGATTTTAAAGGAACAGAATTGAAAAACATTTGAAAAGTTTTTGAACTTTGGAAAAGATTCCTGGGAATACTGATAGGGGAAATTATCATAGAACAAATCAATTCAGAGTTCATGGCACAAATTACCAGGCTGATTTATCATATTTTGGATACATTATGCAAAGACCTAACTCTCCTGAGAAGTCCATAATGTTGGGGAAAGTGGAAGGAAAGAGAGGAGGGTAACCAGAAGTAACCTTGGCCAACTGCATTTCAGTGGTGATGGGTGCAACCTGGAAGATCTGAAAGGCCAGAAAGGGGAAAAATAATCATAGAAAAGGTTTAGCTATGGGGTCATAAAGAATTGATATTGATGGCCTCTAATTAATCAAAACTAGATTGCTCTATCATATACTTATAATGAATAGTGATTCGTTCTGGATACCTTAAGAAAGTCAGACAAACTGGGGCAGGTTCAAAGAATGGCAACAAAGGTGATGAAGATTGGAGACTGTGTTAAACAAGCAATTAGGTTCAATGGCTGAAATAGGTCCTTCCATTTCAGGGATGCTATAATTTCATAACAAGCTTTATTGTTGATAACATCTACACATTTCTTGTCATGGACAGTGTTGTACTAAGATGAGCCTACCGGAGTGTATCCATTGCACAAAAATAAAGGTTTGGGAATAAAGAAACTGCATCTGGTTCTCAATGAATCATTGCTTCCAATTTATGTTTAGCAAGGAAGAATATAGATTCTTTCACATTATTATCATTGTTTTAGCCACTGGCAATGAGACAACCATATTGAAAGTTAATTGGGAAGCTTGGCTCTATTATTTGGTACTCTAATTACTTGCCTCAGTGAGCAGCGGAGCCGGAGGACAAAGGAATTAGAATAGACACTGTGTGGGAGAGTTGGGTAAGAGCAGCTGCCAGCAAAGGAATTGGAAATATTGCAGTATACTGTACGGAAATGTCTTGTGTCTCTATGCTTCTTCTTTCAGAGGTCTTCTTTGTTCCAACCACCGGCAAATCGTTGCTTTAATTTTATGCAGTGATTTTCTTTAGTGGTTGATTGAGTAATCTTGTCTTTGTCCAACCAGATATGTAGCTGGAATTGTTTCAAGAATAAATAATTTCCAGAACAGGTTCCCATTAGAGAAGTGAAAAATTTAGCCCAGGGGTAGTCAACCTTGGCTCTTTTATGACTCGTGGACTTCAACTCCCAGAATTCCTGAGCCAGCATGGCTGGCTCAGGAATTCTGGGAGTTGAAGTCCACGAGTCATAAAAGAGCCAAGGTTGACTACCCCTGATTTAGCCTAATTTACCGTGCTTTTTATTAGGCTGGAATTTTGTTCCAGTGTTTTTTTCTCCAATATTTTTTTAAAAAAAATTATAGCAAATGTCACTGTTTATGTTCATGAAATCTAGTAACATATGGAAGCTTTGCATTTCATTTTTTTATGAAAATTATCCATGAATGTTTTAAATCACCCTGCTCTCCTCATTTTATGTACAAATTAACTCAAAATGGAAGTTTTGAATGAAAGTTCACTTAATGTAAGTACCTTTTAAAAGTATAAGTATTGCTGTTTGTACAGAACCTTAAGAAATGCACTGTATCTTTTATTGAGAAGATGAATCAGTGAATAAATAAATAAAATGCAATAATTGATAAAACATTTGAGACCTAAGCTCTAACACAGTTTATTATTTGGATCCCTGACATTCAATACAGTTTCATTGTATTTAGATTTTAAAGCAGTGAAGAAAAAATATTGTCTGCATTATTATGCTCTTGACATCCTTTATGTTTTTATGTATGTATGATGTATCTATGAATGAATTAATGCATCAATAAATGAATGAAGCATCCACAAGCTAAAGAGCTTATGTCTTTGCACATCCATTCTTTTATTTTAACACTGAAAGACGCCAGAATGAAATTTAATTATGCTCCCTTCTTGTTTCAATAGCGTCAGCCTTGTCAGTGTAATTGATTCTTGGTCAAAGTATTATTGATCTGATAAAAGCAAATCCATTCCTCTCATAACAATTAAAACATTTCAGCGGGCATTTTCTATTCTTTCAAAAATGGACATGAAACCACTGATGTCTTCCCTTTATGAGAAAAATTGATCATTAACAAATGAATTAGTGTCCATTTGCATTGGCGTCTGTCTTGATATTCAACCCTGCATCCAGTTGTCAAAAAGTAGGTTTAAATTTGATAGCTTAATCTGAAGAGCTTCTCCAAGGAAGATTATTTTTTGTATATTTGTGTGTTGTGTGTGTATGCATGCATGTTCACAGTTACAGTGTCTGTCTGTCTGTCTCTCTGTCTGCCCTAGATAGATACATTACTATTCAAACAGAAATTCATGGTAATTGAGAGAACTGAATCAGTCTGTCAATGGGAAACCATGCAAAACTTTACTTTATACATATATTTTTTAATTTCTACTCTAAAAATGGCAGTTTATGCTAAAATAGAAAATGAAATTAATTTAGCTAAGCTGTACCCAATCTGGTGTTTTTAGTAGAATTAAAGCTATTACTTCTCAGAGAGTTGTAGTCACAATGTTTGAAATAAAATAAAATGTCTTGTGGTTAAGGACCAATAGAAACTAAACACACAATTGGATGATAGATAGTTAGATAGACAGATAATAAATTGTAAAATTAACAGGACATATCAGTCAGTTGTGCATTTTCTATACAATGCAGCAAGATTTAGCTATATTAAGAGTAACAGATCTATGAATGGTGGAGTTCTTTGTGTTCTCTCAGGTTGGTTGTTTGCTTGAAGACATTTCATCACCAAACTAGGTAACATCATCAGGACAAGTGAATATGGGGTTAGCTGTGACCTATTAACATCATCACTTGCATTGTTGATGTCACCTGGTTGGATAATGAATTGTTTGCAAGGAAACAACCAAGCTCAGAGAACTAAAAACTCCACAGTTCAATCCTGAGATACATATTCTCTTCTGCTGGGGGAGTCATGTGAATATATGAATGTAAAATGCCAAGATCATCTAGGTATTGCTTTCTGCTGTTGTCTATGGTCATGATTCTCCTAACGTTTAACAAATATGTTTTGCATGGCTTGGAGCTCCAAAGAAGTTCCCAGTGTGTGACGTTTCAGGACCTTGGACAGATTCCCATCTTCTCTATATTCTTGTGGTCATTTTCACATTCCTGGGGTTCTAAATCTTTTCTAGCCTTTCCTATCATTTCATGAAAACCAGAAGAGGTGCCGAGCTAGACTCCATTGGAATCTTAAAAATATTCATAACCAAATATTTTTTATTTGTAACCATTTTGACAATATTCTGAGAAGGCTGTTTTTTTAAAATATTTGTGAGCATCTGCTTGCTCCTCTTGCAAAAACTGCCTAAACACATGGTGGTTATACAACCATTTTCTTTCCCTGAGCATCAACACAGGCCACACAGATGTGATCTGTTATGGAAAGAAAGAGAGGAGATCCTTCTTT
Organism: Protobothrops mucrosquamatus; assembly: GCF_001527695.2. Taxonomy (NCBI): domain Eukaryota; kingdom Metazoa; phylum Chordata; class Lepidosauria; order Squamata; family Viperidae; genus Protobothrops; species Protobothrops mucrosquamatus. The sequence continues at coordinate 190,505 of NW_015387197.1, read as the reverse complement.
ACTCTAAATAAGGACCACTGATTTGCTAGGCTATTTACAAAACATAATGGGTGGGTTTTTTAAAATGCTTTTTCATCAAGTTCTGTTATTATCACTCTTTGAAAGTCTGGCAATTATAATGGCCTAAGTGTAAAAATCATTCCTGGTTTAGTTCAGAAAATCTTACCCTCTACAACAGCTTTCTCCAAATTGATCAACCTCTAACTATGTGAAGTTTAATTCCCAGGATACTTAATAATTATTTGACTGGCTGGGGAATTCTGGGAATTAAAGTCCACATAGCTGGAGGGCACCATATATGGAACATACCATTTTGCCAACAATGGTTTCATAATATGGCAGGTTTAAGAGTAGATTAACTCGATTTATGTGGTCTCTCTCTCTCTCTCTGGAACTCCTACCAAAACCTTTAACATGCACTGCAGACCTCATTAAAGCTTTGAATTAATCTCTTAGCCCTTAGGTATTATAACACAATCAGAGCCCATGTAATCTTATTTGCTTATATTAAGCTTTTATCTTTGCCTTCTTCTTTCCCAATGTCGCCTTATTTCCATACATTTAAACTTCCGAAGGCAGGTGTTCTCTTTGACTGATTGCAAGTGGTAACACATGGCTGACTTTGGTTGAACTCAAAAACAAAAAAGGATCATATCATATCTTGCTAGTATTAGAGTGGGAAACCACCAGGAATTTCAGGATAGTGGGAAATTTAAAAAGCATTGTGGAATAAGGCAATGACAAGCCACTTATAAACCCAAATGGACCTTGATGGAAGAGAATCTTTACCTTTGTGAAATCCCACAAAGATTGAAATTGCAGTTGCAGTCATTCCCTCTGAAACAAAATGCTACTGAATGGGCAACCAAAGTAGCAACACTGCCATGCCGGAGAAAGAAATAGAAACATCTTTATTAAAAATGTAAAAAGTGGCATTCTAAATTTGGTGCCAAAAACCAAAAATAAATTTAAAAGAAATTAATGGGATAATTAAATACTTTTGGCCAGACTGTTGTGATATCACCCAAGCTACCAGGATTTCAGCAATTGCATGAAATCGCATAGAAATTTCACAATCATTGAAGTGTTTTTGGTGTTCAGCCATTTTGTCTTTAAATTTATTTTTATTTTAATTTGAGGCTTCCTGGATGCTTTGAACTGTGCCTCGGTACCACTGACCTGCTTTGTGAACCAATGCCATAATGCTTTTTTTTAGTTTTATTTTTAGTTTTTCATAGGCCTTATGCAGATAGTCCTCGACTTATGACCACAATGGAGCCAAAATTTTCATTGCTACGTAGGACAGTCATTAAGTGAATTATGCCCCATTATACAATCTTTTTGCCACAGTTGTTAATTGCAATTTTCAAGTGAATCATGGGGTCATTCAGTGAATCTGGCTTTCCCCCTTTGATTTTGTTTATTGGAAGCCAGCTTGGAAAGTTACAAATGGTCATCACATGATCCCCAGGCAACACAATTGTCATAAATACATGCCAGTTGCCAAGTACCCAAATTTTGACCATGTGACCATGTGGATGCTGCAACAATTGTAAGTGTGAAAACCAGTCATAGCCACTTTTTTCAGTGCCATATGGAGATTCTCAGTCATCCATGCCATAGTTGTCCCAAAGGTGCTTTTTCAGGAGGCAACTGGACTTTCTTGTTTTTCTTTGAAGACTTTTCGCTTCTCATCCAAGAAGCTTCTTCAGCTCTGACTGGATGGTGGGGAATGGAAGGATTTCAACAGTGAAGGGACACAGGGCAGAAAACATCCTGCAGCCAAGAAAGCTCCACACCCATTTGCACCACTCAGGTGACCCTGAAGACACAGAAAAACCTCCAAGTGGCCTCATTGACTCTCTAAAAGAATGCAAATGGCCAGCTGTCTGCAAGGAATATAAATCCTTCCATTCCCCACCATCCAGTCAGAGCTGAAGAAGCTTCTTGGATGAGAAGCGAAACGTCTTCAAAGAAAAAAACAAGAAAGTCCAGTTGCCTCCTGGAAAAGCACCTTTGGGATAAAACTGTGTTATTCTTTGTTCTTGCCTTCTCTTTCCCATTCCACAAATTCTTCCATTGGAATTGTCTTTTAAATGTGATACTGTATGGAATGATGACAGTGATCACATTCTGTTATTATGCCCCGAAGCATCTGTCCACATAGTTTCATCTGGAAGCTCTTTAATACGCTCTTTGTGTTCAACTTATCTCACACAACTTGGAAAACACACAAAAGTCAAAGACAAATGCTACTCTTTTGCCACTTCTGAATGGTTTGTTCCATTAACAGGACATCTGCTGTTTTTTTCTACAAAATCAAAATTGAAAACTTTGGGTTGAATATATTTTTATTTTAAATATATTAATACCACTCTCTTTTCCATGGTTTCTTTCATATAGAGGTGTATCTCGATTGACTGGTTAAAACCTCTTTGAAAAGGTAGAGTTCAGTGTAGGAGCCTATGAACAAGGAGATGCTTAAAGAAAACTATGAAGTGCACAACTCTGGATGGTGGTGGTGATGGTGATGGTGGTGGTGGAGGAGGAGGAGGAGGAGGAGAAGGAGAAGGAGAAGGAGGAGGAGAAGGAGAAGGAGGAGAAGGAGAAGAAGGAGAAGGAGAAGGAGAAGGAGAAGGAGAAGGAGAAGAAGAAGAAGAAGAAGAAGAAGAAGAAGAAGAAGAAGAAGAAGAAGAAGAAGAAGAAGAAGAAGAAGAAGAAGAAGAAGAAGAAGAAGAAGAAGAAGAAGAAGAAGAAGAAGAAGAAGAAGAAGAAGAAGAAAGAAGAAGAAAGAAGAAGAAAGAAGACTGGAATGCATCTAAAAATAGCTTAGACAGGAAAAGGTGTATGATCTGCCTTCTAGACCTCAAGTTGGTTATTACTTACTCTTCTTACTACTGCATCATAACAGGTTCACATTAAACTGGCAACATGCTGAACTCTGCACAAGGTGTGTGTTTAAAGGTTAAGAATGCCTGTAGTCTAAGCCTTCAAGGGTAAACTGTACAATTTCCTCCCACTCACTTTCATAAAATTATTTCCTCCCTATGAAAACCACAGGTCTTTTTTCCCCTGTATCTTTTCTTTGAAAAAGGTGAAAATTGCATGGTGTTTCAGCATTGGAAGCCTGGAACTATGACTTTAAAATAACAACAACACACTTCCCAGGGAGAAGATGGGATTGTATTTGTGTTAGTAACAAGATGAAATGGGAAATGGTTGTCTTTTAATTTGGATTTACTTGTTTTTTGACAAACCCATGCCCATAGCAAAACATTTGTCTGAAATGGTGTAGGGTTCCTGCCTGAACAGGGGGTTGGACTCGATGACCTCCAAGGTCCCTTCCAACTTTATTATTATTATTATTATTATTATTATTATTATTATTATTATTATTATTATTATTATTATTATTATTATTATTATTATTATTATTATTATTATTATTATTATTATTATTATTATTATTATATAGTTTTCCAGAGAATTCTGGCACATGAATTTTGTGAACCTACTAGTATGCTATTGCTGTTTTAATTCTTTGTAGGCCCTGGGCAATTGCTCACTATTTTGATTCCTCTTTCACTATTTACTTATAGTTTTAACATATCTGCCTTGAGGCATTTTATGATTTGTTGGCCTTTTTACATGTCTGGGAAATAAATTAACAGATAAAATATTCAGCAGATTTATCACATTCCCCAGAAATGTCTTATTGTTTTAAATTGTATTTGTTCTTAAAAACCTACCCTGAATAAGAAATTGTTATGGCCAACATTACAAACTCAGCAAATGAAATTGATGTTCTTCCAATAATAATGTGATTGAAGCACAACTAACTACCACTCAAACCATCTTTAAAATTGATTGCATTTCAAACTCTTTGGCCTTGTCAGTTTACAGAAACATGAAAAAAATTAGATGACCCAATGTAGGAAAATGGTTATTGTTCAAAAGAAATGCCACTGCCTCCTTCTAAAGCTGAATGGCTTAGTCTTCTTACTGTTCTTAGTATAAGCAGTCCTTGACATATGGCTGAAACTGAGCCCAGAATTACAGCATAAGTTGTTGCAATCATGTCAAAACATCATATGACTGGATCCAATTTTATGATATTTTTTGTGATGGTTAAGCGAATGACATGGTTGTTAAACAAATCCATTTTTACCAGTGGGTGGTGTTTTTTTTTTTGTTGCCAGAAATTGGAAGTAAATATTAGAATGCAATCATGTGATGTGTTGTGTGCATATGTGTGTGTTATAAGTCTGAAAATAGCTTGTAAGTAGCTCTGGGCAGATCTGTCAATATATGTTAAGCAATCAGTCATAAGTTAAGGACTACCTGTAAGTTCACATATTTGAAATTGGAAGATATCATTGGGGTATGAATTGTTTCTTTGTTCTTTGACCTGACCATCTTACTCTGCAGCATGCTTACTTATAATTCTCCTTATACTTTGAAAGTTTGTTAGAAACTCTCTCCCACTGATACACCAGGCAACACTTTGACATAATTCTAGCTGCCTCTCTACTCTGTTCCTCAAATAAGAGTATGCTGAAAATTCCATCTCCTGATCAGGTCCATGGGACTTAAGAGGAGATATTAGGCCTCTTTGTAATAGTCAGCACCCTGTGGAATAGTTTTTCTTCAAAAGTACAAACAGCCTCTACCATGCTGCAATTCCACAAACAAGATAAAGCAGTTTTATTTCCAGATGCTTTTCAGTCCCAGCTGACTCACTTTGGATGCCTCTTCCCTGTTTGTCTTCGTGGTTGTGTTTTCTTTTTGGGGGTACTTTCAAGTCTTTTCTTGGCCTTTATACTCTGCCTGGATTCTAATAAATCCTTTCCTTGGTACCTAAGAAAGGAACTTTCGTGTCATCTCTCTGGTGGTAGATTAGAAACTAAGATGTTGGTTTCATTGGAAAGAGGTTTCTTCTCAAATTCACCGTTCTTTCATGCTTAGGGTGTTTACATGGTAACAGAGAAATACTGTGTATAAATGCAAGTAGAATTACAATCTATGCTGGCTTCTGCAACTTATTCAGCCACCCCAGATTGGTACGTTGAAAACACAAGATGTGGATATTTGATCTGGGACCATTTAGAGTTAATATTTAGAATGACTTGGGATTGAAACCATGGTAAATTTTCTATGAGTTTATTACAATATCAATTTGTTAACAGAGGTTTTTTTGAATTTCAGTTTTGTCTTTCTTTTATTATTATTAATAATTCTTATACTTTTATGTCATATGTTTATTATTATTATTGTTTTTTTCCTGTTACCCATTTTGTTATTAATAAAGTATATAGATGACAGGCTAACCATTTGTAAACAGATTTAGTAGTTTAGTAATTTAAAATTCTTTTGGCCTGTTTCTCAAAGGGTAGGAAACTAACTGCTGTATTATATTAATCGACATTCAAGTAGAGAGGATATTATGTGTATAACAGTTAGTCTCTTGTGTCCCTTTTTGGTTAAGACACCTTTTCTTTTTAATGTTTTGTTGGTTATGTTTTTTATTCTTTTTTCTTTTTAATATTTTGGCATTTTGTATTTTAACTCTCTTTGCATAAACTAAATGTTATACAGCAAAAACACAAGAATTGATCAAACGCACTTAGAAGAATTTTCTTACTTGCAGTGATTCCTCGGGTCTTCTTTCTCCTTAATGGTGACTGCAGTGGGGATCCTTAGATCCTAAAGCAGTGATCAACAACGGAACACAACTAAACTATTGCTTGAGTCGCCAGTTCTTGGTTGTCATTGAACAGATGTTAGGAGCTTCTGTTTGTCTTGTACAGCGTCCTTGTGGGTCCATTGGGAGGGCTTTTGCTCCCTTTTAAATCTGTATAGAGCCATTTTTCTTGTACTATGAAATGTATTGATTTCTGCCTGTTTGTTTCTGCTTTTATCAGCACCCTTGTGCACCAGCAAAGGAAAATAAGGACAAAATGTGAGGCTTTATTTTTTCCTTTTGACATTGTTTTTTTTCCAACTCCAAAATTATCCTCCACAGACATTCTAATCAGGTTTTTGGAGCAGTTCTCCTATGCCATGTAAAAAAAAAAATACACAGTCCAACAAATCAGGCTGCAGACTTGCACATATTTGACTGAAAAATGCCTTGGTTGTTGCTGCACACCAGTCCAATTTGTCAGCATAGCTTAGTCTGAACTACAAAAGGCCATTCAGAAATTTTAATTGGTTTTGAATTTGCCATGTAAAATTCTAACTACATTAGCTGGTTGGAGCTACATTCCATAAATTTCAAAATAATCACATTGGCTAATTTCTTTTTAAGATACATTGGCTTAAATGTTTTAAGGAATCATACCAACAAATGTTTTGGCAACCTTTTAAAATATTTCTTCTTTCTCTGATTTAGTTTTATTATTTGCATGCTAGTATTTTTTTTCCTGGTTTTTGTAAATTGGATTTTTTTTTTAAAAGAGCTGTTCATCGATATTGAATCAAGTTTGGATGAACAGTTGATCAGATTTGTATTTGAAATAACATGTACATACTGTCAATGGCTTTTTAAAAGCAGCACTCCCCAAAGCTGGTATTAACCATTTCCAAATATTTGGAGTTTCAGGATTTTGAACTCAATGGGTTAGCTGGGTGTTCTGGGAATTGCAGTGTTATTACTTCTGAAGGACACCATGTAGGAAAAGACTGCTGTAGAAATTCCCATTTCCTGTTATTTGATGATTTTAAGTGTAGAGAATTAATGTGACAGCTTTTTGCAAATAAATGATTTCATTGATCAAATGTTATTTTACCTTTTACTAACAGATAATGACCCCCTTTTCATTAGTCCTTCTCTCTTCTGCATTTCTATGAATTAGATGAGATTGCATAAGTAAAGAAAAGCTTCTAATAGCACCAAAAACTCTGTCCCAGGAATCCTGGTGTCACTCTGTCAGTGATTTTCTCCTGAAAAAGTTCATTCATTCATTCATTATACCACTTGATTTCTGAACACTTGAGTGTCATTAGGTACCAGCTGGTTCTATATCATAAATATTCAGTTGTGTTTTCAATTGGCTTTATTTCAAGAAGCACATTTAGTTCAGAAAGAGCAGCACAAAACTAAATAGAAAGCAACGACAACAGTTATATATAACAGAATAACAGAGTTGGAAGGGACCTTGGAGATCTTCTAGTCCACGGGTGTCAAACTTGCCGCATCACATGAGGTGTCGCGAGGTATCGCGACTTTTTTTTTTGCATTGCTGGATCTGGGGTGGGCGTGGCCTCTGTATGATGCAACCGGCCCGCGGGCTGGCAGTTTGACACCCCTGTTCTAGTCCAACCCTATGCCATTTCAGACAGGTGGCTGTCCAGTCTCTTCTTAAAAATCTCTAGTGCTGGAGCACTTACAACTTCTGCAGGCAAGTCATTCCACTGATTAATTGTTCTAACTGTCAGGAAACCTCAGAAAATGCAATGTTTCAATGTATACAGGAAGGACAATGGACAAATCAATGAAAAAATGATTTCTTGAGGTAGGGTATGACTCGGGAAATAGTATGTGTATAGTACGGATTTTAGAGGTAGCAGGTATTACAAGGTAGACATTCTGCTCAGAAAGCTTTGAATTAAAAATCCAATAATGGCAGTCTTTGATTTACGACTGGTTGCTTAACAATGGGATGATTTGAAATTATAATGGGCTAGAAACAGGTGCACTTCTGGCTATCGTAAAATATTATGGCACTCTCCCAATAGTCATGTGACTACATTTCAGGTGCTGGGCAATTGGTTCATCTTCATGACAAGGTGCAGCATCCTGCAATCATGTGAATGCGATTTGCACTGTTTTTTATCATTTTCCAGCAAAAATGGGTTCACAGCTAATGGGCGTAGCATGCATGTAATGACCATGGTGATTTGCTTAATGATCACAGCAAAAAAAAAAAAAACTTTGTAAAGTTGGGTCCTGTCATGTGGGTGCCTCAATTTACAACCATTATGGCTTAGAATCAAAAATCCAGTCCCAATAGTGTTGTAAGTCAAGGACTTCCTGTATCTGCAATTTTGGGACTCATTGTTTGTATCTACAATATTTCAATCAGCAGAAGTCCTCTAAATTTTGCAAGTTCCAGCTGGCTTTACCTGTCTACATATCCATTTTAATCAGTATGAGAGCAGATAAGAAGAGTTTCTTTTTAAACGAAAAGAAAAAGAATCTTAAGAAATATAGTGGGTTTTTTGTAACTTTCTTTTAAAATATTGTATTTCTTAAGCTTGTTTTACCAATAGAAATAATTACAGAATATATATGGAAGACAATATTTAGAAGTGTGAATAGTGGGGAAATCTATATTTTTAGCAACTATATTCTTAATTATGTTTCAAAAGGAAAGAAATCCCCATAGTTTTATCTATGCATGTTTTAATTTAAATTTTGGATTTGTATAAAAATGCTGAATGCCATTCTTAGTCATTATTTTTTAATAGATCAAAGGGATTTCATTTCAGATTTCTTCATAATTCAGGTTAAATAAAGTCTGGTTTCAGATCTGATAAAGACTAAAGAAGTTGAAGAACATGAAAGAAAACTGAGGGGAAAGTTGTCATAATGGAAAGAAAGATATTGGAAATATAATAGAAAAAGAATCTGCTATCTTAGTCATGTTATTGCATTGGGAAAAGAAATCCACTGATTATATTGATTAAAATTAACATTGCTTTAAATCTCTTGTTTTTATAATTATGTGTGTATGTCTGTAGTGATTTAGCCAAGCTTATCTCAATTTTCCATATTCAGTTCTAGTTTCCTAGATACATAGACAGACTCTAGTGTTGGAACATTGACAACTTCTGGAGGCAGGTTGTTCCACTGATTAATTGTTCTGTCAGGAAATTTCTTCTTAGTTCTAGGTTGTTTCTCTCTTTGATTAGTTTCCATCCGTTGCTTCTTGTCCTGCCTTCAGGTGCTTTGGGGTATAGCTTGACTCCCTCTTCTCTGTGGCAGCCCCTGAGATATTGGAACACTGCTATCATGTCCCCCCTCGTCCTTCTCTTCATTAGACTAGACATACCCAATTCCAGCAACCGTTCCTTATATGTTTTAGCCTCCAGTCCCCTAATCATCTTTGTTGCTCTTCTCTGTACTCTTTCAACATCTTTTTACATCTTGGTGACCAAACTGGATCCAGTATTCCAAGTATGGCCTTACCAAGGCATTGTAAAGTGGTATTAACACTTCATATGATCTTGATTCTATCCCTCTGTTAATGCAGCCTAGCACTGTGTTATTCCCTACTCCAGCAATCTCTGATTTCACCTGTATATAGCTGTCCCTTATCAGATCTGGATTCCTTTGATAGATTAACAGAATAATTGAGTTGGAAGAGATCTTCTAGGCCAATCTTCTGTTCAAGCAGGAAACCCTATATTATTGGTTGCCCAATCCCTTCTTAAAAACCTCCAGTACTGGAGCACCCACACCTTCTGGAGGGAAGCTGTTCCACTGATTAATTGTTCTCACTGGCAGGAAATTTCTCCTTAGTTCTAGGTTGTTTCTCTCTTTGATTACTTTCCATCCATTGCTTCTTGTTATGCCTTTAGATTATTTCTGAGAAGGCACAGATATGCCTCAGCATTGCCAAGCATTCTTATGCCTCATTATTTGTTGATGAGCTTGATACATACACCAGCATTCTGCAGAAAATTCCCAATCTAGGTCAGTCCTTCAGGCAGCTTTCTAAGATGCCACTTCCTAGTCTTCTCTCATGTTTGAGGGAGGTTCTTGAGATGAATCATGACAAGGATATATAAAATGCAACTACTCCACAAGTTTGGGTTATCCTCTTTCACTATGTTTCATCTAGACTATGGCTTCCTAATTTTCATATAGTGTTCACATAAGGAGAGTAAAATGTTTTGGAATTCCCATTTTCCTAAGCAACGCTAGCTGGAGAATTCTGGGAGTTGAAGTCCACACATCGTAAAGTTGCCAAGGTTGAGGAACACTGATCTATATCAAATACTGACAATATAAAAAGATGCTTCCAGCTTTACAAAGATCCGGAGAAAAGTAATATTGTAATGGCTGTTTGAAAATGAAAGCATTCAGACTCCAAAAGTATGGAATGGGACAACTCGCCATGGCCAACTTGCCATGGCCAATTCACTGAGGCAAATAATAAAAAATAACGGAATGAAATAATTAATACAATGCTGAATTGTCCTGTGTGGTGAGTTGTACCATGGTGAGAAACAATGATGAAACAAGAAACAATGGATGGAAACTAATCAAGGAGAGAAACAACCTGGAATTAAAGAAAAACTTCCTGACAGTTAGAACAATTAACCAGTGGAACCACTTATCTTCAGAAGTTATGGGTGCTTCATCATTGGAGGCTTTAAAGAAGAGACTGGACAGCTACTTGTCTGAAATGGTATAGGGTTTCCTGCTTGACCAGAAGGTTGGACTAGAAGACCTCCCAGTTCTATTATGATAGAGTTGGCCATGGTAAGCTATCCTGTGTCAAATTGGCCATGGTGAGTTGGGTGTGGCGAATTGTCCCAGACAGAGGTCCTCAACCTTTTGAGCACCAGGGATCGGTTCCATGGAGAGAGGTTTTTCTGAGGACCAGAGGGGGCATGGTTTCATGTACTGTCTGCATCCTGTGGATGGGGCTTTGCTTGTTTGCGTGGACTGGTTTCTGGCATGCCTCCAGAAGCTGTGAATGCTCCAACATTGTAGATTATATACACCAATGACTTAGATGAGGGAATTGAAGGCGACCTCATCACATTTGCAGATGACACCAAACTGGCAGGAGTAGCCAACACCCCAGAAGACAAATTCAGGATCCAAAAAGACCTTGACAACTTGAACAATGTGCCCTATCCAACAAAATGAGTTTTAATATGGAGAAAAGCAACATTTAATATTTAGGCAGGAAAAATTAAAAGTACAAGTATAGATTGGGCAAGACCTGTCTTAAAAACAGTAACTGTGAGAGGGACCTTGGAGTCCTAGTGGACAATCACTTGACTATGAGCCAGCAGTGTGCAGTAGCAGCCAAAAAAGCTAATACAAAATTTTGGGTTGTATAAACAGAGGCATAGAATCAAGATCACAAGAAGTATTAGTACCACTTTATAAAACCCTAGTAAGACCACACCTGGAATACTGCAGCCAATTTTGGTCACCATATCACAAAAAAGATGTTGAGAGTTTGGAAAAAATTCAGAGAAGAGCAATTAAGATGATTAAAGGTTTGGAGACTAAAACATAGGAAGAACGGCTGCAGGACTTGGGTCTGGCTAGTCTAAAAAAAAGAAGAAATAGGGGAGACATGATAGCAGTATTCCAGTATTTGAGGGCTGCCACCAAGAAAAGGGGGTCACATTATTCACCAAAGCACCAGAGGGCAGGACAAGAAACAATGGTTGGAAACTGATCAAAGAGAGAAGCAACCTGGAATTAAGGAGAAACTTTCTGACAATGAGGACAATTAACCAGTGGAACAGCTTGCCTCCAGAAATTGTGGGGGATCCATCACTGGAGATTTTTAAGAAGAGACTAGATGGTCACTTGTCTGAGATGGTATAGGTCCTCCTGCTTGAGTAGGGAGCTGGACTAGAAGATCTCCAAGGTCCCTTCCAGCTCTGATTCTATTCTATTCTATTCTATTCTATTCTATTCTATTCTATTCTATTCTATTCTATTCTATTCTATTCTATTATTATTTGTTAAGCAATAGGCATTTGTCCATTATTAATATATCCCTAGAGAGAACCAAAGGCTTAAAAAGAAATGCAAAGCAAGTTCCTACTTGATTTACAAATGCAATAGAAAAAAAATACCACCATTTCTATAATTTACCATCATTTCCTCTATCCTTTCACTGGATTAACAGCTGCTTCTGCCGGTGATAGATTTATTATATACTGTATCTCGCTGAAGTGTTGATGCTCAAAGCCTCTGGCTTCCCTCCCATTTCCTGTAAATGAAATGCCAAGATGCTCCTGAAAAGATCCAGTTTGGAGCTTGCAAACTAAACTGAGGGAGCAATGACTTGCCATTTGTAGCACACAGAAATATGATTCCTGGGCTGGAATTCAATTGGCCTTGTTTTAAGCAGCCCATGGGATCTTCCTCATTGAAATTGGCATGCAATAAAATTCATTGCATTAAAAATGCAATGAATAAAAGAGATATCAACACTATAGAATATAAATTCAGGCTCCAAGTTTGCATAAAGTCAGGGTCATCAATTTGTCTGAGTGTGAAAAAGTCAATACTCCATCGCTGACTATAGGGGGCGAAATTTTGGCTCCCTCGGAGAGGGTACGCAATCTGGGGGTCCTCCTGGATTCACGGCTGACACTGGAAGACCAGTTGTCGGCCATGACCAGGGGGGCGTTTTATCAGGTACGCCTGATACACCAGTTGCGACCTTTTCTGGACCGGGACGCCTTGCGCACAGTCACCCATGCCCTCGTCACCTCCCGCCTGGACTACTGTAATGCTCTCTACATGGGGCTCCCCTTGAGGAGCACCCGGAGGCTCCAACTGGTCCAGAATG
>NW_015387197.1:168507-177835 GCF_001527695.2 Protobothrops mucrosquamatus | reverse complement strand
CCTCCAGGGGGAGGGCCTTCTCGGTGGGAGCCCCCACCCTCTGGAACGAACTCCCCCCAGAGATCCGGGTGATCCCGGATCTCCCCTCCTTCCGCCGCGCCCTAAAGACATGGCTCTTCCAACAAGCGGGATTGGCCTAGGGAATTTTTAGTGGGGTTTTAAGAGAAATTTTAATTATATAGGCCATAGTAAATATTTCTTTTTAATTTGGTTTTAAATTAGGTATTTATTGTAGTATCTGTTTTATAAGCCTGTCAGCCGCCCTGAGTCCGGTAAGGAGAAGGGCGGGATAAAAATTGAATAAATAATAAATAAATAAAATAAATACGCTGAACATGACCACAAGTTTGAAATACTCTTCCTGTGTGTGTGTGTGTGTGTGTGTGTGTGTGTGTGCGCGCGCGCGTGCGTGCGTGCGTGTGTGTGTGTGTACTAATGTCATATGCATATACAAGGATTGGGGTCTTGGTGATGTAGTTCCAACGTTCATTTTGAATTTAGTTTTTAACTAGCCTCTGCAGATGTGATAATCCTTTGAGACCTCTGAAAGTGTCACCAAGTTATAAGATAACAGAATGCAACCATATAGAAGCATCATTCAATATGTGACTAGATAATATTCATATTAAGTTAGTTTCAATTTAATTAAGTTTCAGTGTACAAGAAATCAAATCAATTTATTTATTTATTTGTTTGTTTGTTTGTTTGCTCAGTTTACATAGCCACTTATCACTTTTGCATAACTCTTGCTGGCTAAAAATCAAACAAATAAAAACCACACAATAGACAGTAACAGAACAAATAAAAATAGAAAGATGCAGCAATCAGGCATGACCTAACTCAGGGGTGGGCAACCTTGGCTCTTTTATAACTCGTGGACTTCAACTCCCAGAATTCCTGAGCCAGCCATGCTGAGGAGAAATGGAGAGGTTTCCATGCTGAGCCATGCTAGCTCAGGAATTCTGGGAGTTGAAGTCCATGAGTCATAAAAGAGCCAAGGTTGCCTACCCCTGACCTAACTGATCATCCATACTGCTTGGAGATGGGTTCTAACCCCTGCCCAGAGTATCAGAGTTGACAATGTCAAGTTTTCAAGACCTTACAAAAGGCCAACTGGGACAGTCTAGTCTCAGGGATGATGATGTTCCAAAAGGCAGGTGACTCAGCAGAAAGGGGTCTCCTTCTGGGCCCTACCAGCTGACACTGTTTAGCTGAGGGTATCTAGAGCATGCCCTTTCTGCCAGATCAGGTAGGGTAGGTAGAAACAACTGGGGAGAGATGGCAGTGTAAATAACTCAGATCTAAACCATGAAGGGCTTTGAAGGTGACAGCCAGCATTTTCAATTGCACCTAGAAGCACATTGGAAACCTCTGCAGCTTCCACAGCACTGGTATCACATATGCCAAGTAGTACCACACTGTGGTATTTTGCATCAGTTGAAGCTTCAAAATACTTTTTGGAAAGGCAACCTCACACAAAGTGCATTGCAGTAGTCCAATCTGGAGTCACAAGGGCATGAGGGTTCTATGGAGATTCTCAGTCATCCAGGTCATAGTTGTCCCAAAGATGCTTTTTCACGAGGCAACTGGACTTTCTTGTTTTTCTTTGAAAACATTTTACTTCTCATCGAAGAAGCTTCTTCAGCACTGACTGGATGGTGGGAAATGGAAGGATTTATACTCCTTGGAGACAGCTGGTCATTTGCATTCTTTTAGAGAGTCTTTGAGGCCACCTGGAGGTTTATCTGTGTCATCAGGGTCACCTGAGTAGTGCAAATGGGTGTGGAGCCTTCTTGGAACTGTTGAAAGGACTGTGTTGTAGACTGAAGATAGATGGTGTTGTATCCCTCCCCCTCTGTTGGTGTATAAATCCTTCCATTCCTCATCAAGCTTCTCGAATGAGAAGCAAAATGTCTTCAAAGAAAAATGAGAAAGTCCAATCGCTTCTTTGGGACAGGGGCATGAGGGATTGTGAGCAGGGTTGCTTGTTCCAGGAATGGGTGTAACTGATGCCAAGGCCTTCCTAACCCCATCTGCCCCCTGGTCTTCAAGCAGGAATTATGAATTCAAGGGACCCCCAGATTGTGCAGCTGGTCTGTCTAGGGCAGTGCCACAAAGAACATCAGGGGAGCTAGGCAGTGCTTTCAGACTTGCAAGATTCTGTTACTATAAGTTTGCAATAAAATATTAATATATTGGATTAGGTTTGGTCTGGGCTACCTTGAAAGGCTGACAGCTCTGTTTAAGCAGAGACTTGAACGTGAGTTTTCCCAATGTGATACTTGAATTATTCCACTATACTCTAAAGGTCTATGATTCTACACTTTTTGACATCTGATGATAAGAGTATGGACATAATCACCCTTCCATTTTTGGGCAATTGTAAAACTCCATGCAGTGTTGGAAAAGATAATGTTTCTCAGGCTTATTTAATACTATTTTCTCAGGCTCTCCTATTTTGTAACTGTTAAATCTGTGCATTTTAATGTGCACAATTGTCTTTTTCAAATGGTTGCCCAGAAAATGTTTTTTGAGAGAAGCAACCTAGACCTAAGGAGAAATTTCCTAACAGTGAGAACAATTAACCAGTGGAATTTCAGAAGTTGTGGGTGCTCCATCACTGGAGGCTTTTAAGAAGAGACTGGACAGCCACTTGTCTGGAATGGTATAGGGTCTCCTGCTTGAGCAGGGGGTTGGACTAGAAGACCTCCAGAGTCCCTTCCAACTCTGTTATTCTGTTACTCTGCATTATCTATGTTGTCTTCATGCCAGAAATGTACATGCTTCAAATTCTCTGTATACGCCTGATTTGGAAGCTGCATCCCAATGCCTAGCAAGCTTTCCCAGATTTATTTCCTCCAAAGATAACAGAACCTATTTCTCACATTAAATTTTAAGTTTTCTAACCTAAAAAACACAATCCAGTGCATTGCACATTCATGTTTGAAAGAACCCTGGGAGTAATTTCTGTGGGAAATTATTGACTGTGGAGCTGCCTTATCTCATACAGTAAAAGCATTTCTCTCCTCACAGTCATCTTCTATATTTTGAACTTTAAGATTTTGAACTAATGGGGTGGGCAACTAAGGTCATAAATTCATAATGTATTTTTCTGTTCATGTTTATTGACCTTGATTCTAAGCTTGAAGAATTCCAGCAGGAAAGTTACCTGTTGAAAGAAAGATAATTCAACATGGCAATATTATTTCTGGGAAGAATGTTATTTATTTTATTTTACTTATTAAATTTCTATGCCACCAATCTCACTAATACAGTGACTCTGCACAGCTTAGAACATAATAAAAAGTTTAAAAGTGCTATAAACTTTTAAAATTAGAAGAAACGGATTAAAATTTAAGAACCAAGATAATGGGCAGACTGGGGGTGAGAATTGTAGCAGGTCCATGTCAGGACCCGAGGCCAAGACTCAAATTTTTAGGTTCTTCTTAAAGGCCAGGTTTCTTGTCTGTGATTCTTGTAGGAGATGACTAGGGTGAGCCCAAGGAAAGGGTCAACAGTCATGAGTCTCTATGCACCCACCAGAGCTCTATGTCCCGCCTACCTTGAATTCCTTTCTTAACTCCCGCTAATTTCCCTTGACTGTTGGTAGTTCAGATTCTTGTAGAGAGCTTAAGCTTGTAATAAATCTTTATGTTCATTTGAATGCCTAAATCTCCTGATTTCCTCAGTGCTTGACAATTCCATAGCCAGGCTCAATTCTATTTAATTTTTCCAGTTAAACCAAAATTGTTTAGATGCTGCTCCATACCAGAACGCAAATAAAAATAACTTCCCCTTTTATATTTGTGAATTTTGAGAGGGAATGTGTTCTGAAATTGTGTATGTGGTGAGAAAATTAATTCAAAAGTACATTTTAAAATATATATTTAAATATAAATGTTTGCCTTTTTTAAAGTAACATACTGGTATAAAAATCGGAGAGAAGCAATTTATAAATAAATACATGTTAAATCAACATGGACAAGAATAAACTGATTTATCCATAGTTAAATAACTGGCAAAATATTTTCTCCAGGGAGTTCTGTATCAAACAGGACCAATTCTGCTCTTTCCATGCTTCTGACATTACACTCAAAAGTACAAATGGAGAATCACAACTGATAAATTGCAAACGACTTACATATAAACATTATTAATTGCATAAACACTTGGGTTTTTGTTTTAAGAGCAAAAAAGACTGGGTCCCCCCTGAGTTTTCTTTTTTAATTTTAGTAACAGTAGGCAGTATTACATATTCCAGCAGGAGTCTTTTTATCACTGGAAGAAGTGTGATTCTTCCTAATTAATGGTATCCTTTTGTAAAATATTTTTCATTTTTAATGTCTGGTTTATACAATCAAAATCCAGTGATTAAGAGAATTAGATTGTTGATTGAGGATTGTTAATGTCATAATAGCCAAAACTAACCAAATAGGAGTCATGGACTTTCCTGACAAGTTAGTCCAATTTATCAGTGTTTACTATGAATTCCATCTTCTGAAAGGAATCCACATAGTAAACATTACTTCTTTTTTTATTTGATAATGTTATTCTATGTCTTCACCAAAATATAGAATGATGATCTGTTATTAAAAGGTGGGGCATTAGATAGGTGAAAGTCTGTTGATTTTAATGGTATATGCAGTATATTGTTGTTTGGTTCATTTGTAGTGTGCTTTTATACTTTGTAGTGAACTAGAGTGCGATGGTGAGATTGGCGGCCATACAAATTGAGTGGATAAATAAATAACATTAGTTGCTCAGTTTTTGCAGTCTGAAGTTTAGGATAAGGCTTTTATAAGAAAATAATCCAGATGTCAAGTGATCAAACAGTCCTTCAAAGCCTAAAGATTTCAAATCAGTACTGGAACTAATTGTGTTGGATGGTTCTCACTCAATTATCTGCTCCTAAAAAATATTTCTGCTCCTGTCTGTGTGAAATCTCCTGTACTCCATGTCACATTAAATGGAATGATGACCCCCGCTGTACTTTTCTACAACTTCCTGGTTAACTGTGGTATTTAATTGCATGATATAAGGGATAACACATAAATGTCTTCATAAACTGGGTGTGAATAAAATTCTGCCAACTCTGTAGGCTGCTCATCCAATCAAGACAAATTCAGTCTTGCCGGTATCTGATCAGAAGATAATTTCTTAAGTAGAATAACCCAGTTAAAATAGTCTACTCATTTCAATCTCTGTCTCCCTCTGTCTCTCTCTCTGTCTCTCTCTGTCTCTCTCTCTCTCTCTCTCTCTCTCTCTGTGTGTGTGTGTGTGTGTTTGTGTATGTACACATCCATCCATACATAAAAAGCCTGAGAATGATAGCTCCACTTGTATGAGGTTAGTTTTTAATCACCTCTTCAAGGCCTTCACTCCTCAGAGTGAGATGACACTTTAGAGACATCCTCACTCATTCATTCACTGCACTATAATTATCAGATTGGAAAGAAACAAAGATAGGACATTCATTTTCAAGAGCATCACTATTTTAACTTCCATTACTAAGAGAACAAGAGATGCCATTTTCATCTCTGTGGAGGAATTGAATTATAGCATTTTCACTCCCAAGGACAAGGATAATGCAGAAGAAGGGTTTCTTGTCTATTGACAAAGAACAACTCCCTTATTCCAAGGTTTAATCTGAGCTTGTTTATGGTTAATTGCAAATTGTCCTGTTTTATTAAAGAAACATCGTTTTCACATCTGTTCATTCATAAGTTTCTTTATGAAATGTGGATCAACATCTCCAAATCTTCCTGCTTTCTACACACTTTTAGAGAAACAATTGTGCAATGGAACATCTGCACATGCTATATAAATAAATACATGCAGAAAACACCCTATCTATGTGATTTTCTTTAAAATTCTATTCCCCTTTGAAGTAATTTTTAAACTAAATCCATTTCATCAATTCACATAGAAACTTGTTGGGGAAAAAAATCATGTAATAGTACATGTGTCACATTGTGACTACCCATTTCTCACAGGATTTTTTTCACAGCTGGGAAAAGTTATTTCCTGCAACTTTATGAGCTTCTCTCTAACCAGAAAGTTTTATCTCAGTTTTGTCCCATCATACCTGCATGTAAAAATGAATATATTAGTGATTAATGGAGATAAAATTCCTTTGTTAGTGAAAAAAGTACACCAGAGTGCATCAGTTTAAGGAAGTACAGAACAAATCTGTTTTACACATAGTTGTATATAATATGCATCTGTTGGGATTAAACTGAGTGAAAACAGAAGCTTTAAAAGAAAAGCCTTAAGCTAATTTGTAAAAAAAAGTGTATATTACAGAAAGGTACATGTAATATACATTTATTGACAGAAATATGAGTGAAAATGCATTTTCATAGCCTTTTGGAAGTTCCTTAAAATGTAGCTTTTCCAGCAGACTTGGGAAAATTGCAAAAAGGTTATATTGTGTTTAGAGGGAAATTCTTCTCCCTCAGTTTTACTTTTGTTTAATTTTTTAATGATATTGATTTAATTATTGGTTATACGCTACCCAGAGTAAGGTTCATTGAGATGAATGGACATGAATTAAAAGAATTTAATAAAGAAATAATAAATTTCTTAAATTAGACGTACAGACATTGAATGTTCTGTCATATCTATATAGATACCTTGTTGGATCAGCTAGGAGCCGTTGTGGTGCAATGGTTAGAATGCAGAACAGCAGGCTAATTCTGCCAACTGCCAACAGTTCGATTCTCACTGGCTCAAGGTTGACTCAGCCTTCCATCCTTCTAAGGACCCAGATTATTGGGAGCAATATGCTGACTCTAAACCGCTTAGAGAGGGCTATAAAGCACTATGAAGCTTCATATAAGTCTAAGTGCTACTGCTATTGCTACATGAATGAATGGCATGCTATACACAAAGAAAAGCTTTTCTTTCACCTGCTTGATCCATTTGCAGACAGAATAATTAATCAGGACTTATATTTATGTGCAATATTTGCTAAATGCTTTAGCTGAATTCCCAGTCTCCTACATTTAAAAACAAAACAAATAAAAGAAAAAAACAGCTTTGGAAAATGGATTACCCAAGCTCCCTTGTGCCCTGACATATTTCATAACTGTCTCATTTTTAGAACCAACAAATAGGCTTTATCTATTTTTGCATTTTTAACATTATTGTTCTTTCTTCATTAGAACTTCTCTAGAGATACTATCGGGTGCAGAATCAACCATGGGTTTGAGTAACTGTTGCAGAATTTTTCTCTCCCCTGGAAAAAAATATTGGACAATTTATCCTTAGAAAGAGATAGCATTTTGAGCTCTCCTAGCGAGATTTCTGCATAGTTTCCATCCTTCTATTGAAGTTGATGGAGAAGATTGCTTGTCATAGCTTCATGCATTGCATAACTATATATCCGACGTCAGGCTGGAAATCCTGACAGATCATCTTTCTGTGTTCTTATGCCTACTTTGTGTTGTCAACCTTCAACATAGACTCTTTTTGCCTTGATCCTAATCCATTCCCCGTGTTTGATCTTTTTATCCTTTTCTTGTCCATCACCTGGAGGCTGGAAGTAAAGTATAGTCATTTTATTTATCTAGCAAAAAATTTTCAAAGCTATCCTATGGGGTGTAAAAGCCTCTAAAGATAACTGATTAAAAAAAAAAAACCAGTATTCATGATGGATAGTAGAATTTATACAAGCTGGTAGTATTCATAACATGAATATCCTACTTCCAAAATATTACAATCAGAAAGGCATTGTAGTCTCAGGATTATGGGTCAATATGCTTTGCTTAATAGGATTTTGCCAGTATATTAATTATAACAAGGATAACTTGGGCCATACACTTTGTCCTCCATCAGTGACTTGGCCTTACATTTCCAAATCGTCTTTAAAGAGAATT
Source organism: Protobothrops mucrosquamatus (assembly GCF_001527695.2). Classification (NCBI taxonomy): domain Eukaryota; kingdom Metazoa; phylum Chordata; class Lepidosauria; order Squamata; family Viperidae; genus Protobothrops; species Protobothrops mucrosquamatus. The sequence goes on along the minus strand of NW_015387197.1, from coordinate 169,958 downwards.
TATTAGTATAGGCCTAAATGACAACTGTTAGACTTTATAGAAGTTATGCAAGTAAATCTTCCTTTTTTCTATATATTTTTCAGAGAATTTGTTTGTTTGTTTGTTTGTTTGTTTTGGTCTAAAACTACATAAGTTCCCCTTAAAAGGAGCAATTTAAGTCTCTAGAATGAGTCTCAGAGCAATCAAATCATTATCATCACCACCACCACCACCACCACCATAATTTCTAGTATGGAATCGCTCTAGGGGTGGACATGTCATAGACCAGACCAAGGGAATGCAGCCAGTTTGCAAGATTCTTGTACTATAAGTTATCAACAATAAAGTAACTGCTTTGGTCTATTCGCTGAGTTCTCCTGGTTCTTTGTGCTTACACATAGCTTCTGTAAGACCTCACTTTCTTTAAGCTACAGCAGGCAAGCTAACATAGCTCTAAAAGTAAATGTGCTGTATAGCCATTAGTGCAAGGTCTGTGGCTTGAAATTACATTAAAGGGAGGAACATGGACCATCCAGTTTGGAGGATACCTATGTCTGGAGTTTTCCAGTAAGCAGGAAACTGGCCATAGCTAATATAAGGTCTAATGCTAGATCTATCAAGCTACTACCATAACTAGTCTACAGGTAGTCCTTGACTTATGACCACAATTGAGCCCAAAATTTCTGTTGCTAAGCAAGACAGTTGTTAAATGAGTTTTGCACCATTTTGTGATCTTTCTTGCCACAGATGTTAAGAAAATCAATCAATCAGAATAGAGCTGGAAAGGACTTTGGAGGTCTTCTAATTCAGCCCCCTGCTGGACTAGGTGAAGCACCCACAACTTCTGAAGGCAAGCTGTTCCACTGGTTAATTGTCCTCACTGTTAGGAAGTTCCTCCTTAATTCCAGGTTGCTTCTCTCCTTGATTAATTTTCATCCATTGTTTCTTGTCTTGCCTTCTTGTGCTTTGGAAAATAAATTGATCCCCTCCTCCTTGTGGCAGCCTCTCAAATACTGGAATACTGCTATCATGTCCCCTCTAGTCCTTCTTTTCTCTAGACTGCCCATTCCCAAATCTTGCAACTGTTCTTCATATTTTTAGTCTCAGGGCTTTTAATCATCTTAGTTGCTGCAGTTGTTAAATGAGTAAATACAGTTTAAAGTGAATCTAGCTTCCCTATTGACTTTGCTTGTCAGAAGGTCACAAAAGGTGATCACATGGTCTCATCATAAATATGAGTCAGTTGCCAAGTGTCTCAATTTTGATCACATGACCATGGGGATACTGCAACTATCATAAGTGTGAAAAATGGTCATAAGTCACTTTTTCCAGACTTTTAACTTCAAATGAATGAATCGTTGTAACTTGCGGACTACCTATATTTGTCTGAACTGATAAAAAACACTTTTGACTACCACCAGAACATTTCAAAAATTTTAACCTGCCATGGTTGTGATGGTGAGGTCCCCCCC
>NW_015387197.1:159770-168245 GCF_001527695.2 Protobothrops mucrosquamatus | reverse complement strand
TGCCCGTTGCTGGTTGGCTAACTAGCAACAGGGTCTTGCCAGCCAATGGAATTGTGTGATTACAAGCCAGGGGAATCCCATAAAAGAGGGCTCCCCTGGCCCAGAGAGCCAGTCCGGATTTACTTGATGCCTTGCCAATAAACCGAGAGCTGACTGTCACTCGACTCGTGTCTTACTGCCTGCGCGATCTAACACATTGCTCTAGATCAGGGGTCTTCAAACTTGACCCTTTTATGACTTGTGGGCTTCAACTCCCAGAATTCCTCAGCCAGGCATGCTGGCTGAGGAATTCTGGGAGTTGAAGTCCACAAGTCATAAAAGGGCCAAGTTTGAAGACCCCTGCTCTAGGTAATATTCTGCATTAGCATTCCAACAGAATACTGTATGGCAACATTGCACAATTAACTACAGTGCAGATATCAATCTCATATTGTAGATTAAACACTGTACATATGTGTGCTGGCTAGGTTGTTTGACTTACATACTGTATTCTCTTTGTAGATGGTAATTAATAATCTGATTATTTTTTTATAAGACAAATATGCTGCATTAGGATGCCTCCTGTTAAGTGGGACCTTGGACATCAGCTCCAAACTCTTTTTTCTGACAGCCTTTTCATTAGTGTTGTGCAAGCAAGAGGAAAAACAAGCAATTTGCTACAATTGTCAGTTTTCATTCTGAAGCGGAGCAGAACATGTTATCCAGCAAACATATAGAACGTTAAGAAAAGTAAGACACAAACCCATCTGTAGAGTTTGCGTTAAACTCAAATCGAAAGTTCAATGTCGATCATTAACCTGCTTAAGTACTTTACAAACGGCACAAATATTCAACATTTTCAATGTACTTCCCTCATTCTTTTATTAAAGCTGCAAAACATGATCAAAGAACAAGTGACTGGTACTCAGAACTGAATGTGGGGTTGAATTATTTTGATATATACCATATATTGCTCTCTAGGAAGAAAACAAAATCTTTCATTTGCATTGCTGGGAAATTTATTAACAAGAGGCACAGATATTGCCCAATAGTTAGAGTACAGTTGGATTATCATTATTCTACTCACTAGCAGCTTCTTATTTGAATCAATAGGAGGCCAAAGAGTCTTGACAGACTGATTTTTTTCTAATATTGATCTTGATGACCAAGCTGGTGCTCAAGAGTCTAAGCATCGATTTCTTTCTTTTTCCTCCCCTAAACAGAGAGAAAGCTGTCAAACTAACACACCTATTAAAAATATTGAATCTTATAATTAAAGAAAATACCCAGCTGTCTTCTTTATTAAGAAAGACTAGCAAGTAGGAATAATTTCACAAGCACCTAATAAATATCTGCCCAGTCCTGCTGAAATGTTCTACAACTTAATTGATGTTGATTCTTGCCTGTTTACTTGAATTGCCATTAGTTGGAGGCGAATGAAAATGCAACAGTTTTAGCCTCAAGAGGATGGTCTCTAGACAAAGAAGAAAAAGAAGAAACATTCCAAGAAGAATGTTTTCAGCAGATTTTTCTGAGCCCATCACAGACTCTTTGTTTTTTTTACATCAAGAGAGATTTCAGTACATGTGGGATGGTCCTCATCTCTGATTTTTACAACAGACTCAGCCTTTGAATCTAAGAAGGTACACTAAGTGCAGCCAGGTTTATCAAACAGGGATGGGTAGTGTTTTGTTTAGCCAAAAGCAGATATTTTGGGAAATCCAACTGATCTGAGACAACAACAAATTTGCAGGATGAGCTTTCTTTGGATGGAAAAGGGGCTTGTATGTGTGTTTGTGTGTATTTGCAATATATCTACATTATGTTAGGGCTTGAATTACAGCTACCACTGATTTCCTAATTGAAACATTGGGAAAGAATTGCCAGTTTTGTAGTAGAAGGGACTGTGAATACCCAGAAAAGGAGACTGATGAGTTATATCGTTGCTAATCTGCTTGTACAGGATCTTAATGGTCTTAATTTAAGATTCTTAAATCTAAATTGTGATTTGTTTGGGCTGCCATTCCTTTACATCTCAAAACTTGACAAACGTAGTGTTCAGAGTAATGAAAGAGGACCTGGATTTGAAACAAGCTTCTTGAAGTTAAAACAGATCAAAATAGAAGCTGGAACTGCAGGATAGAATTTCTTTAGTAGCCAGATAAAGAGCCAAAATCAATTTCCTAGTTTGTAGAATTGTCCTACCTAGGGCAAAGACTTCAGTCTATTGGTCAATCACAGGATCCAGTACAGTGCTGCTGTTTTCTTTGTGTTGAACATATTTGAAACCCGACCTTACTCTGATTTCCTTAGTTTACTAAATTTGGCCAACAACAACAACAACAACAACAACAACAACAATAATAATAGAATTGGAAGGGACCTTGTAGATCTTCTAGTCCAACCCCCTGCTCAGGCAGGAAACCCTATACCATTTCAGATAAATGGTTGTCCAGTCTCTTCTTCAAAACTTCCACTGTTGGAGCATTCACAGCTTTGGAGAATAGCTTGACTCCCTCTTCCTTGTGGCAGCCCCTGAGATATTGGAATACTGCTATCATGTCACCCTTAGTCCTTCTCTTCATTAAACTAGACATACCCAATTCCAGCAACTATTCCTTATATGTTTTAGCCTCCAGTCCCCTGATCTTCTTTGTTGCTCTTCTCTATACTCTTTCTAGAGTCTCAACATCTTTTTTATATCATGGTGACCAAAACTAGATGCAATATTCCAAGTGTGGCCTTACAAAGGCATTGTAAACACTTCACGTGATCTGATCTATCCGTCTGTTAATGCAGCCTAACACTGTGTTGGCTTTTTTGGCAGCTGCAGCACACTGTTGGCTTTTTTGGCAGCTGCAGCACACAGCTGGCTCATATTTAAGTGATTGTCCACTGATGAGTTTAATCAAAGATGCTCATATCAACAGATAGCCCTATAAGAATTCTTGTGAAGACAAGGTAACTGCTTGAGGACAGTCTAATAGTGTCAAGGAATGTCTCTTCTAGATATTGATATGGATTGGCAGAAATGTTGTTGCATGCATTACTCTCCCCACACTTATCCAACTGTAACCTGGAGTAAATCCATCATCTAGTGGCTATAAAGACAAAAATGATGTGCAAGTCTCAGAAACATCCTTTTTGCTTATTACTGTATTTCTCAGTAGTTTGCATCCTAAAGGAAATCAGTATATTCATTAACATGATTTCTAACTCTTAACAGTTTAATATTCATTCAAATATTTTATATTGATGGATGAAATGACAAATCATTTGGAAACATTGTTAGGGTTAACATGTCAGGGTCACGTAAGAACGAATGTCAGATATTCTAAATAAAAGCAATGATTATCCTTTTCACTTCAGTTTAATGCTTCGTGATCTAAATTATAAACCCAAAACTGGACTCAAGTCTCACTTAAATGTTAAAGAACTTCAGCATATTTGTCTAATTTGATTCTCAGATCATTTTGTTTAGCAGTTTTTACTTTCTTCGAGGTTCTTTTATTGATTCATCCTCGTATGCTTTCTTCTTTTCAGTTTAATATTCTGGCTAGCACAACAATGCTTATTTATATCTTGCTTTTATTATTTTTTTATAAATAAGTCAAGGTAGCATACATGCCAAATATTTATTCCTCTTTCTATTTTCCTTACAACAATCCTGTGAGGTGGTCAGGTCTGAGAAAGAGTGACTGGCCCAAAGTTACCTAGCTGTCTTTCATATCTACAGTAAGGTGGGACTAGAACTCACAGTCTCAAGGCTTTTAGTCTGGTGCCGTAATCACTAGATGAAATTTCTTGATTTTCTTTCTTTTTGGTTTTCAACAGAAAAATTCTCTGTACTATGCCATTTTTTGTAAATTCTAAAACAGATAAAAAATTGGTTTCAGAACCTAGGTTTCTGTGTTTTTGTTGGCTTGTTTTTAAAATTTCCCTTTGTTTCTCTGCCTACCACATTCCTATCTATTTAGTCAATGCTTATATTGTGCTCTTGCAGAGAAAAAAATTGTCTTTAAAAATATTATACTAGAGTACCTAGTTATTTCAGTACTTTATAAATAAAATATGCTGATGATAAATTCTTCAGATGGAAACATTCTAGCAAAAGGTGGTAAGGCCAAACCATCACCCTAGGAAAAATGTATGTTTCCCTTTTAAGTAATAAATAGATTCAGCCTCATTATGAATTTCTAATAATTAACTGGTTATTGCTGGAACCTGGCTGGGAACGGATCTCATTAGAAAGGTGATCCTGTTGTGTTAGCCGTCTCTCAGCTGGAAAACATCCTTTCTTGAACATGTAGCCACTGGATGTTGATTCTTTTTTTGTTCCAGGTTGCAATAAAATAGCGTCCCAAAATAGGCCCCAATAAAACTGCAATGATTCTCCTTTAACAATCCAAGCTGAGTTAGGTGCCTATCTAGCTATCTGAATTACATATGCAAAACTGGAGGATGGAAAGGAAAGGGGAAAAAAATCCTGTCCTGAAGGTATACATTTAATAATTGGTATTATCACTTTTTTTGCTGTTATCAAATTTATTTCACTGAAGTGCTGCTTCTCTTTACAGTGTAATTTAAGAGAAACAAAGAAGTCCAGATATGAAATAAATGTAGGGATACAAAAGTCACAGTGATTATCTTACTATATAGCTTCTCATTCAGTTATTTGCAGAGAACCCCAAAAGAGGGCAGGAAGGTAATGGTTCCCTTCACTTCTTAGGCAAGTAATATTTAGTGGTGAACTGCTTTTGAGAATTGAGTATGTAATATTAATAACTGATTAACAGAACACAAATCTATCAGCTTTTTCTTTCTATGGGCAAAGTCTCTTTCACTTAAGTTCAGCTGCTGGTGACTAGATTGACGTATCCATGTTGTGTTCTTAGTAACAATGCAGAAACAACAAAGGCTTCACTGTTCAACCCTGAGCTACAAATATTCTCTTTTATTGGAATGCAGAAATTGCTCACTGTTGCCTGGGAGTAAGAGAGGGGTGTTAGCATCAGATCAGCCATCAAGAAGTAAACAATATCCCAATCAAGGAACTGCCAAATAAGCTAACAGTAAACATCCCAAACAAAGAACCACTAAGACCACTCCCACCAACACTGACATGGCAAGCCACTAGAACAGGGGTCTTCAAACATGGCCTTTTTATGACTTGTGGACTTCAACTCCCAGAATTCCATGCTGGCTGAGGAGTTCTGGGAGTTGAAGTCCACAAATCATAAAAGGGTCAAGTTTGAAGACCCCTGCACTAGAATATAAAATGAGAGCAAACCCCGCTCCCTACTAGCACTTATGATGCTATCTAGTTTGGGTAATAAAACTTCTGCAACAAAACAATCAAGCTCAGAGCAATAACAGGAGTGTTAACCCAGTTATCCATTTTTTTCTTCACCCCTTGAATTTTTGGTGGATTACCTTCCAAGCATAACTAAACTGGACTTCGCTTAGCTTCTCAATCCATCAAGATACTTTTGCTGAGATATGCCTTTAACTCAGTTTGTTAAGTCAGTAAGCTGGTGATAATCATGGCAGTTCTTAACAGTAAAGTCCCAGAATGAATACATTCCATGAATGTATTCATTGACAGACATGATCTTGATGCCCCTCTTCTCCCATCTACCAGGTGCAATTTTTTTATATGGGTTTCCCTTATTTTGAGACAGAGTGAAATAGCTGCCTTGAATGACAGATCCAGAGAGGCAGGAAGCATGCTGTCATAGCATCAACATGGCAGTGCTTATAAAGGTTAAGAATGTCATAACTCTATCTCACACAAGCAGACTCAATGAGAAGACAGACTGCAATAGGAGCCGACAAAAAACAGAATCAAATAGCAAGGAAGGTTCTTGCGATCCTATAATGGGAAATCACAGAGCTTTTCATGGACCCAAAATGTTCCAATAAACTGGTGTAGTTTAAACACACCTCTTATTCTTCCAAAGCCAATTCCAGTCTGTGTTGGTAGGGAGAAAATAGATCTTAGATCAGACCTGGACATTTTACAGCCCACGGGTCATGTCCAACCCTTTGCCTATCCCTTTATAACCTGCTGGGGTGGCAATGCGGGGGGGGAGCAGTGGTGGTAAGAGGCAGCAGGGGAAAATTAATTGCCCACCTTAACTTAGATCCCTGCATTGTGGGCAGGCTCAGATTTCACTTTCTGCTGTTTAAAATCTACCTGAAGTTGTTGGGTATGATCATTTGTTGACACAGGATTAAGTATTATTAGTATTTTGATTATACTTGATTGGGCATTTTGGCCCCTCACTGTTGAAGTGATGTTATAAAGGCTTTTTTCCCCAGACACTGTTGGGATCTAGATGAGGAATGTTTGATATTTCAACTCAATATAGCAAGGCTGAATAGCTGTGGGTTTTAAGGGCTTCCAGATCTGTAACTTTAGAATGGAGTAGCATCTCATAGACTCACAATTTCTTCTCAAGGCTCAGGTTGCAATCATGGTCAAGAAAGCCGTTGCATAAATCCATCTTGTACTTCACTTGTTCACATTTATATCTAGATCAGGAGGCTTTGCCCCTGCCTTTCTCACCTCACAGTTAGACAGCTGCAATGCAATTAGAAGTTGCAATAGGTCAGAATGCAGCTATATCTATTCTTCTAGGTGCATCTTGGTGCTCTTGCGTAACACCACTGCTTTATGAGTCACACTGTTTTCTAGTAGATTTCTTAGTGCAGTTGAAGATGCTCATTAACTAAAAGCCTTTCCCAGCACAGGGTCAAGTTATGTCAGGCCCAAGAACCAAGAATCACATATGGAGTTTCTCATGAATAATTTTTAATTGCTTACTTAGGGACCGAATTTTGCCAGACTATAGCCACTCTCTGTATAACTACAGATATACTCTGTGAACTGCTAGGGAGGGGCCATCTTAGAACTTTTCCTGACTACCAGACTTTCCAAGCTCTGCTCCTCTTTACCCTCTGGGAAGCAGACCCTCCCTATTACTAATGGGTTTTGCGCACCCCTCAGACCTGGCAGTGTAGGCTTTCTCCAGGTTCCTTCTGTAAATACTGTTGTTTGATTCAACCCAGAAGGCGTGCCTTCTCTATCATAACATTTGCCCTATAGAATAGCCTCCCCTCAAAATTTGAGAAGCTCCAACCCAAACAGATTTCCAACATTGGTGCCAGGAGCACACTATGTATGTTTTACAGTGCATCATAAACAAGCTTTTCTTGGAGGTTCGGTATATTGTTTTGTATCTTATTTTCATTTAATCTGCTGTATTTTATGTAATGTCACTCGGTTGAGATGGACAGCCCTCTATGATAGATACTAGATAGATGATAGATAGATAGATAGATAGATAGATAGATAGATAGATAGATAGATAGATAGATAGATAGATAGATAGATAGATAGATAGATAGATAGATAGATAGATAGATAGATAGATAGATAGATAGATAGATGGACATTCAACACATTGGGTAGGATTTTCATACACCTGCTGAATATGTTTCAAGCATTATGAGTGCAACCTTTTCTAAGGAGTAATGTTATAAAACAAGGAAAATGAAAAAAAAAAGGAATATAAATCTCCAAATGTTTTAAATATAAAAATTTAAAGGGCCCCAATATTTGAAAATAATATTCTTCAGGGACATTTAATAAATCCATTATCACTTCTATCAGTGGCTTGCTTTTTAGAAACTTCTGAACAAGAATTTCAATTTGAAAATTTATTGGACTAATAAAACTGCTATTTCAGATTTTATCTCACCTGTTCATTCTTTGAGAAACTGGCAGAAAGAGAGAATTGGCATTGTAAAAAAGTTAATACGCATGTAATTCAGGACAGTAAAAGTATCATTGGCATCACCATCATCTCTGTTATTCACAAAGAAAGTGAAAAACACCCAAAGTTGTCATGGAAGACAAATCTCTTCCATACATGAGGCTGAAGTGCATACAGTATGAAGCAGGCAAACTGAAGCTTCTTGATGATCCTGGAAGGAAAGGAGACAAATAACAAAAACAGGTTGTTGTCTTTTGTAGTTTGAAGAGAGTCACTATATGAGTGCAACAAAAGACATTGTTTATATTAGAAATACTAGAATCAGTAAAATGGGTGTGCTCGGAGTTTATTTAAACAGCAGAATTTAGTAAGGTCCCCTCCTGTTGTTATCAGATTGATATCCCTGCAGGAAATGTCATGTTTACACTGGGTTTGAAAGTCCTCTGTATCATTTCCAGAAAGTATATGAGATGTAATTTTGTGGGCTTTGGGGTTCTTCTGCTTTTCTTTGCTGAGAAGTCTAGTAATCACTGTAGTAGTGTAGATCAATAAAAGGTACTGAGTCGCATCTACCGTATTTTTCGCACCATAAGACGCACCTGACCATAAGACGCACACCGTTTTTAGAGGACAAAAAAAAAGAAAAAAAATATTCTAACCGGCGGTGGTGCGGTCGGGTAGGCGGCGGCGGCGCGGTTGGGTAGGCGGCGGCGGGGCG
>NW_015387197.1:116631-159735 GCF_001527695.2 Protobothrops mucrosquamatus | reverse complement strand
GGGAGGCGGCATTCGCTCCATAAGACGCACAGACATTTCCCCCCATCTTTTGGGGGGGAAAAAGTGCGTCTTATAGAGCGAAAAATACGGTATCTCCACATTATGTGGCTCCTTATTTAATGGCCATTTTACTCACAATATTGTGAATATGCACTTTGAGGAGCTGATGTAATATTAAAAATCAAATAGCCTCTTAGTGTATGGCTTTTCCATAATATATACATGTGTTTCCTTATCTTATGGGATATGTCTGCATTTGTATATATCATACGTTGTTGCATTCAGTTCTACATGAATAGATTTTACAAAGAACAATTCCCAGCTTCCACCTTCTGTACTGCAGCCTTCTCATTGTCCAGAAGCTTCTTCATATAGTTGGAGGATTTGAAGAATGGTCTGCATTGTGTGGCTTACAGTGTTTGCATTATGATTGACAAGAAGAAATCATTGGCTTCTTTGTTGGAGGATATAATAGGATGGAGTTTTGGTAGTGTTGAATAATAGCATGCTGAAATGGAAGCTATAATACAATGAGCCACAGGTAGTTTCTGGCCGTCATTTTAGCTGGAACCATTTGAAGATTTTCACCCAAAGAACTACTTGTGTTATAAAGAATCAGGATAAGAGTCATTATCAGGTTAAGACTTATCAGGAGAAGGAGAAGGGTAAGAATCAGGATCAGACAAGACTGCAAGTTCATTCAAAAATAGCTTTATGCTAGATCAACTTAGGGTCTCATCTGCCCCAGAAATGTCTAGGCTTCTATGGGTCTTCCATACCTATGGGTCTCCCTCTACCATTTAGCTCTTTTTGAAGGATGAGGTTCCACCTATTTTGGATTTTACTTCCCTGCTTTGGAGAATAGGTTGACCTCCTCTTCTTTGTGGCAGCCCCTCAAATATTGGAATGCTGCTATCATGTCACCCCTAGTCATTCTTTTCATTAAACTAGACATACCCAATTTCTGCAACCATTCTTCAGATGCTTTGGCCTTCAGTTCCCTAGTTATCCTTGATGTTCTTCTCTGCACTCTTTCTAGAGATTGAACATCTCAGTGATCTCACTTTCATAATCCATTTGACTGCTCATTCAGTTACAGATGAGAGTCAACTGTTTTAAACCCTTTTTCTGGAACATCTACCATCAGGCCACCAGAGTTAGTTGATCTCTGAATGTTCATTCTTCCCAATTCTTTTCTCTAACCCCCCATGTTCCCTACATGGTCAGCTCCACATGAGCCAAATAAATAGACTTTGGGAGCTGTTCTTTCCAAGTTCCCATAATTAGTTTTGGCTGCACAGTGGAGCAACATAATGCAGTTTTCACTTATCAAAAGTCACTCTGTACATTACTGAGTTGGCTTATATGCCTTTGCACAGCAGACAATTACATCTACAGCTGTGAAAGTGTTTTTTTTTTCCACTTCAAAAAAAGAGATGCAGGGGAAAAAAAACCTTTAACTTGTGTTATTTCTATGAACTAGACAATGTCAGTATCATTAGTTCTATTCTGGATTCTCTCTCTATTTATAGTCAGTATTTTCTCAGGATCTTCATTCCTCTTGAATCTTCATTCAGTCTCCTGGGCCAAGAGATAGAATGGGAATTTTGAGAAAATGGACACTTTAACAAACTGTGGCTGCTAGCCACAAACATTTCCCAGCAGGCAAACTGGTGAGATGGTTACTTATCAAATCTTTCAAAACTGTGCCTTTCCAAATGTTCCTTATGGCATCTATTTCCCCCCCCCCNTCCTTCCTTCCTTCCTTCCTTCCTTCCTTCCTTCCTTCCTTCCTTCCTCTCTTTCTCTTTCTCTCCCCTATGCTTTGGGATTCTATATAGAGAATAGAAACATTTTTGAATTTCAATGTAAGCCCTGAACTTACTTATGCTAGAACTATGGTGGTGGTTGTGGTGGTGGAGGTGAAGGTGGTGATGTTGACGATGATGGTGGTGGTGGTGGTGATTGAAGAGTATGAAAGGGATATTGCTGGAAATATTGGCATCTACAGGAACCACGATAGAGATCTATAGACAATGGGAGAAATGTATTTGCATTTTTAAGAATTTCAATGTGTTTATTATGCTATATAAAACCCAGTAGAGTCAACAACTTGAATATCAGATGCGATATTACTGGTATCCCAAAGATGCTTTTTCACAAGGCAACTGGATTTTCTTGTTTTTCTTTGAAGATGTTTCGCTTCTCATCCAAGAAGCTTCTTCAGCTCTGACTGGATGGTGGGGAATGAAAGGATTTATGCTCCTTGCAGATAGCTGTTCATTTGCATTCTTTTAACGAGTCATTAATGCTACCTGGAGGCTTATCTGTGTCTTCAGGGTCACCTGAGTAGTGCAAATGGGTGTGGAGCCTTCTTGGAACTGTTGAAAGGACTGTGTTGTAGACTGGAAATAGATGATGTCAGATCCCTCCCCCTCTGTTGAGAGAGGGCTCTTTAGTTTTGACAAAGATGGCCTCTTTGACCCCTCTTTCAAACCAGTGGTCCTCTCTGTCTAAACTATGGACTTTGTTGTCTTCGAAAGAGTGGCCTTTGTCTTTTAAATGCAGATGGACTGCTGACTCTTATCCTGATGGGTTTGTTTTCCTGTGTTATTACCGGTATATCCTCTCAGTCTTCAAGGCTGGTAAGGTGCCCTCTTGAAAGTAGCCAACAGATATATATTCACCATTTGGTAACCCATAAGAATGTTTTTGATACAGGCCTCTGAATGATGAAATTCCCTCTGATCGAGTTATGGCTAGCATGTCTCCAGTGCCAGCTGAGAATTTATTTATTCATCCAGCATTTTAATTGAATCTACACTGCTGTGTCACTTATGTTCTAATTGTCCTGGTTTTCATGTTTTAATGATGAGTTGTAATTACATGACTTTAAACTATTGTGATTTCATGGATTTAGATCCTATTTTGGCACCTCACTTTGGGATTAGGGTTTAATGAAAAGCAAATAACAAAATTTATAAATAAAAATGCACACATAAATTTGTCCTGACATACAGAATTTTGTATTCCCCTAATGCATGCATAGTTATACTCTTGCTTTTTTAAAAATAGAATCAGAGAACTGAATCACAAAGTTTAAGGAATTGCAGAAGGGAAAAAGATAATTATATTCTGGTTCTCATATTAGTTTAGCAAGTGAACAAATGAAAATCCTAACCCTCTCTCTGGATCTTATAAAATAATAGAATAATTATGATCATATTCTTTCTCTCTCTCTTTTCTTTAGCAGATTACCTCAAAGGATTTGGTTTTGAGGTAACACATCATTCTTCTTTCAACAAATTGCACCCTTTAAGGACTGTTTTGCTGTAATTGCATTCATCTCAAAGATATTTGTGCACACAATTGAAAACAACAAGCAGGTAAGGTTTACATCGTAGGCTTTCCTGGGGTGGTGGTGGAGAAGTTACTTGTTTGTAAAGCATTTAATCTGAGATAAACAGGGTTTCTTGCAAGAAAATATTTCCAAGATGTGATTCTTCCTATGAGTCTTAAAAAGTTGTGTGAGATCTTAGATGAGCAGGAAGATAAGGCATGTTTGAGTTCATAGGTATGCTTAACACACACAAACATCCTTTTTACCTTCTTCATTTATTCATTATGAGGTCCTTGGTGCTCTCTGAGCTTGTTTGTTTTCTTGCAGACGTTTCATTATCCAAACTAGGTAACATCATCAGTGCTAGTAAGGAGTGCAGTTTGCTGTCAGTTTATATTCTAGTACAGTGGTTCTCAACCTTTTTAATGCCGCGACCCCAACCGGTCATAAGTCGAGGACTAAACCGGTCGTAAGTCGAGGACTAAACCGGTCGTAAGTCGAGGACTAAACCGGTCGTAAGTCGAGGACTTTCCTTGCCCGGGAGCGCCACGCATGCGTGGTTCCGCCCCCTGTGCAGGCCGAGGCGTAGCTGGCAAGCGGCAGAGATGGAGCAGGCCGACCACCAGCTGGCCCAGCCCAAGGGAGGTAAGGTACCCGCCGGAAAAGGGGAAAAAATGGTGGACAAAAAAAATGGCGTACAAAAAAAATGGCGGACAGCCTTGCTTGGCGACCCCCGTGAAATGGTCGATCGACCCCAAATGGGGTCCCGACCCACAGGTTGAGAACCACTGTTCTAGTAGCTTGTTCTGTCAATGTTGGTGGGGGTGGTCTTAGAGCAGGGGTGTCAAACTCAACTTCATTGAGGGACACATCAGCATTGTGGTTGCCCTCGGGGGACCAGGTGGATGTGGCCAGGATGGGCATGGCCTACTGGGTAGGCATGGCTGGGATAGGCGTGGCCAGCTCTATATCACTTGTGCCAGTGCCGGCGTCCTGGGTGAAGTCAGCCTGCGGGACAAGACAGCCAGCAGGGACTTGCACGCGCACCCAGGGGCAGGGTGGGGCTGCCCCGTGGATTTAAGACTGAGCGCATTCTGGCTTTGATGGATGCAACCAGGTTGTAGATCAGTGCCTGGTTGGCCTGGGCTGGGCCAAGGTGCGGCGGGCTGGTCCTTTGCTGTTTCCAGAGCAGGTCCCCGGGCCGGACAGAACCACATATCAGGCCGGATCTGGCCTGCAGGCCTTGTGTTTGACATGTCTGTCTTAGAGATTCTTCAGTTGGGCTGTTTACTGTTGGCTCTTTGGCAGTTTCTTGACTGGGGTATTGTTTATTTGATTTATGGTCTGAAGTTAACCTTGAAGCTAATCTATGCTGATCTGGGTGCTGATTGCTGGTGAGACAATGAAGAGACAATCAACCAGCCCAAAGGGGAACAAAAAGACCTAAGCATCTCTCCACTAGTAATTAGCACCCAGATCAGCATAGATTACCTCCAAGGTTAACTTCAGACCAACAATCAAGAAACTGCCAAAGAGCCAACAGTAAACAGCCCAACCAAAGAATCTCTAAGACCTCCCCCACCAACACTGACAGGCAAGCCACCAGAATATAAACTGACAGCAAACAGCACTCCTTATTAGCACTGATGATCTTACCTAGTTTGGGTAATGAATGTCTGCAAGAAAACTAGAAAGCTCAGAGCACCCAAGGACCCCTCATTTCAACCCCGAGCTACAAATATTCTCCTTTATTTATTCTTTATTAAATGAATAACAGTAAACAAGTGATTCTGGTAGTTGGACAGCATATACATTTTATAAATAAATGAATGAATTAAATATGTTGAGTGGTCATGATTTGCGAATGACCAACGCATTTTCACTACATGCCAGTTCAACTAAACAATTCTCCCCCGGCAATGATTTTCACAGTGTGATATAATGCATGTTTTAAAATTGTCACCTTTCCCCCCTGAGATAGCTACTTGGACTTTAAGTGTTTGCTATTTAATTTTATATGGAGATGGTGTCAGAAGCTGCTTTATTGCTGTAGATGGGTTGCATTTAATTAATCGGGGAAAGGAAAGTTAGAGCTATGATAAATGAAGAATAACATCATGTGCATCTGCTACCTAATAAGTAAAAAAAACCTGTCTTATATTTGTTTATTATCCAAAGACACAGAATCATAAATGTATAGATTTATCCTGTTGGAAATGGCTATTCGATGGATGTTTAATGT
This sequence comes from Protobothrops mucrosquamatus, assembly GCF_001527695.2. Taxonomy (NCBI): domain Eukaryota; kingdom Metazoa; phylum Chordata; class Lepidosauria; order Squamata; family Viperidae; genus Protobothrops; species Protobothrops mucrosquamatus. Next base: position 154,153 of record NW_015387197.1, on the reverse strand, counting down.
ATAAATCCAGTATGAAACACCTGCAAATAAACGTACTGTTTTTAGATTGTTGTTTTTTACTTTCAAGCTGCTCTTACTTTAGGAAATTGTTTTTAGCATTCAGTTAAAATTTGCTTTCCTGTTACACTAAACCATTATACAGTATTCTATTTTAATGGCATGTTAGGAAAAAAGTTACTGTCACACTCCTTCCGTTATTTGAAAAGTGTTTTTACAACCTGCTCAGTCATCCTTTCTCAGGATGATTTTAATGATTTTCATTATTTTAACCTTGTATTTTGACAATTAGACTTATTTATGATGTTAGAAGTACTGTTGGTAATGGTTTCTTCTAGTTCAAAGGGTCATTGATCTACCTGCATCAAAGGAAGTCCAAAGTTTTCCCCCTTTTTTGTTTGCACTCCTGAATTTTGCTTTTTCCCTGTCCCTCCGTTTTTCCTTTTAATTTTATTTTTTGCATTTTATACTTTTTGAAATCTAATATTTTTTTTTGTGGGAAAATCATTTTCTTCAGACTATCTTTCTGGTGGGCAAAATCCTTACTTGTCCTTGTTTTTCTGTGACTCTGTTCCAGTTCATTCGACTCTTTCTTAAAGTATGCCACAGACATACACAAAATTATTATAATACTTCCAGTGATTTGGAAACTGATTATCTCTTGATGAATTCTGAAACTGCATTTCCCTTGGTCTTTTCTACAACCATACAACCATGTCACACCAATTATTTAAAATGGTATAAATAGTTCCATCTACCTGCCACCATTTTAATTTTTTTCCCCTAGCTTTTAAAATGCTTTATATTCTTAAGACTGACTGGAAATAAGAATTGTTTTTAGAAGCAGCAAATTATAAAAGACCATTTTGTCTGTGTTCAAGAAAGATTAGAAATGTGTTTCTTTCATCCCAAATATTTTCTCTCTGAATGTTTCAACGTGAATCATATTAACTGATGACAAATTCTAATAGAAAGGTGCATAGACAAATCCCATCTCATTGTTTCATAGTTTTAATTTCCTACAAATTGTTGTAAGCTGGAGAACCTCTAGCTGTATCACTTCTAGTGCTCCTTCCAATTAGAACAGAGGTCCCCAACCTTTTGGGCACCAGGGACAGGTTCCGTGGAGAGAGGTTTTTCCACGAACCAGAGGGTGCATGGTTTTGTGTGCTGCCTGCATCCCACGGATGGGGCTTTGCTTATTTGTGCGGACCAGTTGCTGGCATGCCACGGCCCGGTACTGGTCCATGGACCAGGGGTTGGGGACCCCTGAATTAGAAATGATGATCAAGACATCTAGGACAGAATTACCACGATCTGAAAGAGAAAGTTCTCCATCCATCTCTGCCTTATTCTATCAGAAAGTGAACTGGTATACCCTTGATTCCACCAACAAAGTTTACTTGATTTAAGTATCTTCTTAATTATTTAATTATTGTGCTAAATGCAAATGTGCAAACTGCTATGGGTAGATCAGTCCTTGAAGTTGACCTAGTTGTAAATGAAAGCAATATTGGAAGATTTCTGATGTAGATAAGGATTCCGATAGGAATCCTACTGAGCATTTGGCCGGTGATGCTCTTCTGCTACTGCAAACATTTACACTGCAGGCACAGATATTTATATTGCCATCTGTCCACTTTAATGGTAGCCAGGTATAAAATGCAAATCAGATCACTAGATGTATCCAGCTTTCATGTTCCCCTCCCCGGAACCACTAAATATCATCAATATTTTTTTAAAAAAATTAGGATCTGTTCTGTGTTAGCAGAATGATAATAGCCATGCTAAAAATCAAATTGGTAGCTTTCCTTCAGATGAGATTCCTAACAAAAAAAATCCCACTAAGTGTCTCAATTCAGACGCAACTTCCGATGCTCCCTCCTCATCTTATTTCATGTAGTCTTAATTTATACCAAAGCGTGCATGTGTGATAAATCGGAAGATGCTCTAATTGTTCTCTCTCCTGCCTTTAATTCCTTTTCGCAGGCTGCTCAATTAATTGCACACCCTCTTTTTGCTTTTAAAGCCATAAACTGTGTGTTCTTCCTTCCTCTCCATGCACCAGACAATTAGCTGAGCTGTAACAGATATTTTTTTCCACCTTCTTTTTCTGACTCCCTAATCAGGGTTGGTTTGAATTGGTTGGATGCGGCATTAATTACTATAAAACTACTACAATCATTACACTTTAAAAACGATCATATCAATTTCATTTCAGAGTTGTTACTTTCAGCTCTTGGGGCAATTTTTCTATAACTTAAGTGACAATATTGCAAGGTTGGTTAAACACAGATGGTTGCAAATGAAACTAATGTCTTCTGTGGGAAACTTTGAGAGAAGCATGCACTGATTTGGGGGAAGGTTTGAATGTACAACTAATAGATGAGAGCACCTCCTGGATCAAAACTGTCACTGGACTCCAATGAAGTCTGTCAATTTTAAAAGACCATATCACTGAGTTACTCTGCATTATGTTCAATAGTACTTATCACTGAACATTCCCCGGAATGAAGAAGTTTGTTGCATTCAGATGCTTGAGTGAGTTTACACAGTTTCTACATTTTGGACCACAAAAAACCAAAATGGAATAGCATGCCACAGTTTGTACTGTTTTTGAATCTTATAATCCAATTAGCAGCTAAAAACAATGTATATGAAACTCTTTCAATAAATGTATTTTACAGAAAAATATACAGAATTCAGAAATGAAATTTGTGTTTACAGACTTTTCATAAAAACTAAAACCAAAGGGATGGAAGAATAAAAGCTATTGGCAACAAAGGACAATGGAAAATATACAGAAAAAAATGTACACACTTGAACAATGTACAGAAAAAGGCATATGTATGGAAGCTCCTATGAGTGTGTACCAATGCTCATGTGGCTAAATTGTTGTTGTTGGTCAACTGCTAAAACTTTTTTGACTCTTCATGACCCCATGGACTGCAGCACATGAGGCCCCTGTGTCCTCCAGTGTCTCCCAGAGTTTGCCCAAACTCATGTTCATTGTGTCAATGACACTATCCAACCATCTCTTCTTCTGCTGTCCCCTTCTCCTTTTACCTTCCATCTTTCACAACATTAATGTTTTTTTCCCCAATGAATCCTCTCTTCTCATTTCGTAGTCAAAGTATCTGAGCTTCAGCTTCAGTGTCCAAAAACAGTCAGGGTTGATTTCGTTTAGGATTGACTGATTTGTTCTCTTTGAAGTCCACAATTTTAACAGCTAAATTAGCAACTTCCAATTGGGAGCAGGTCTGAATTATCAAACTGATACAGAAATGAAAACAAAATGAACTTTTGACAGTTCTTGTTTTCTTGCAGACATTTTATTATCCAAACTAGGTAACATCATCAGTGCTAGTTTGGGTAATGAAACATCTGCAAGAAAACAACCAAGTTCAGAGAACACCAAAGACCCCCCATTTTAACCCTGAGTTACAAATATTCTCCTTTAAAATCAACTTTTGTTTGGGAAAGTGGGGATTTGAAAAAAATATTTATCCTTGTGTTCAGAACACCTTTGAAAATATTAAAATTGAAAATGCAGCAAGGAATGGTATGGATGACACAATGAATAGTGTTGATGTAAAATAACCAGTGCTTTTTTTCTTTAAAAAAAAAAAAGGTGCCGGAACTCACACATGTCATACAACCCACCTTGCCTACCCTACAAGGTTCTATCCAAAAAAGGTGCCAGATTCTTGCCCATTTCCTCAAGATCATGTCCCATGCTCTTCACACTGAGAGGGCTAATTATGAATACATGCAGTCAAGAAGGATGAGAACTGAGAAAATCACTTATAAAAATGAAAATAATGCTAAGGAAATCCAGTGGTTTAAAACAAGAAAGAAAAACCTTGCATTCTCCTCCAGATTAGTATAAGACTTCTGGGTTATTGTTTTTAAAGAGCTCATTTGATGAAATTGTGATCTGGCAACCTCCTGCAAATCAAGATACTGTGAGCACTTTTGGGTCTCAATCTCATTATCCAGATGGATGATGGCTATCCAATTACGTTTTACTGGGGAGGAATAAAAAGTCCAAATGCTTCATCGTTTATCCAAAGAGTGAGCGATATTCCTGTAGTTCAAAACACCTCCAATTAATTTGTAGAGGTATTTTGCTCCCTCTCTTCTTCCTCTTCTGGTTGACCTATTCAACAAGAAAAAAGAAGCCTTGTAAAACATACATCTTTGCCTCTGCACGAGCAGAGTTAGGAGGGCATAGTTCACTTATGGTTATGTCAGGCCCCTTACCTGTCTGTCCGCCTAATTGAGAATTATATTGTAGGGGTAGAGAGCTGTTTAAATAAATGAGATCAGTGGACCACTCCAAAACAGACATAAGTGAATTAGAACTGATGAGTTTGATTAGAGTAGATTTGGTATGTCACTTTAAATATACTTTAGTCTCATTCATCTCATTTTGCCTAACCTGTCATCGCATGACCACTTAAAAAGCATTCAAGAAGTTTAACTTGATGATGGATTTTGATATGCTCCATAGAGCATGGAAGGAGTGGTTTGAAGGGTAATCCATGCCATTCTGGGATTCCGGGTGGATTCCTTTTTTGGCTTCTAATTGGTGCTAACACTTCCAATGGTTGAGAATATGTAGGTGAGAAAATACCTTTAAGTGTTTATAGGTTATGCAAATGAAAGGAATCACATGACCTGCTAATCCCAAAGCATTAGTCTCTTGCTTGCTGTTTAATATGCATGACATGCATTCAAGCTAATAGGATGTTTACACTTAAAAAAGTGAATAAAGATCAAGTAAGAATGTGAACTAAATTCTGATAAAAATAAAGGCAGTTCAAAGGAGTGTAATTTCTGATACTGACCTTCCTCCCCAAACACATCTCTGAAGGACGGGGGGGGGGGGGCTCTTCTAATTCAGCCTGAATATATCACCTGGACCATATTTTTACATTAGCAACTTTCCCATTTTATGAAATATGGCTATTCTTTTGGGTTTTCTAAACTTTGCAATATAAGTATTTTTATCTCTCTCTTTTTTTAGCATAAAAATACCAGGAGCATGCACACTTTGAAACTAATTCAGAGGTTCTATGCTGCACTCTTCTGCTCATCAAGAGCCATGGTGGCGCAGTGGCTGGAATGCAGCATTGTAGGCTAACTCTGCCCACAACCTGGAGTTCAATCCTGACAGAGCTCAAGGTTGACTCAGCCTTCCATCTTTCTGAGATTGATAAAAAGAGGACCCAGATTGTTGGGGACAATGTGCTGACTTTGTAAACCATTCAGAGAGTGCTGTAAAGCACTGTAAAGTCTATGTGCTTTTGCTATCAAAGCAGCCTTATATTTTTCTTATTTTTAATTTCTGCATATTTGTTGAAAAATACCCCTGTGACCCAGGGCTGATTGAAGACATCATGCTCCCCAGACAAAGAATAAGATGGAGATCCTCTTATTTCATTCAAAAAGGGCTGTGATATTTTGGGGAGGGGGAATCACAAGCAAATTTAACATAAAGGGGATGAGAAGAATAGGGTGCAGAGTAATGAAGGAAATTGGGTCTGGTCATATCAATCACGAGATGCAAGCCTAGGTCTTCTATGTGGTAGCCAAATTGTCTGATGTTAGAACTAATTCTGAAATGAGATGTGAAGACTGGATTGGTGGCCATGAAATATTGACTATGTCAGCCACCACCTTATGCTTGCTGTGCTTTGCTGCTATGCATTGACAGACTGCCATGAACTGTGGGGAGGAGGAATGAAGAGGGGAATGCTTGGGGAATAGAAAGTAGAAACTGTACTTTCTTGAGACACTGCCTCAAGTTCACCCAGCTGGAAGAAGGAGGGAACTGCATACCAAACTTTGCTTGGTCTCACTGTTATGAAAACATCTTGCATGGACTTGATTAACCATTGGGATGGGCAATGAGAGACAGTAAGAAGGGGGAGAAGTAGAACTTAGGGGTTTTGGTGCACAATTCTCAGTTCTGGCTATGCAATGGTGCAAAAATTCAATCTCTAATAAAACTATACATTTCTTAACAAATGGAGTCAAGGATCATTTCTACCTAGAGGTTCAAGTTGTGTACAGTCTGACAGGCTATCTGTTGTGGGAGCAGAAGAAGAGGTAAATTAAAACATTCTTTCTGAGCTAGATAGAAGACAAGTCTTTAGCTTCAAGTGTGATGAATTAACATATTTTGCACATAGAAAAATGTTCAATGAATTGGATACTCTAGATGCTTAGATGGCTTGGGAAAAAGTTGAAAGCCAAAATGGGGGCAAATGACCTTTGTATTTGTCATCTCAGCAAATCATGTTGTTCCATTGGTTCAGTGATGCATAGAACTGGAAATAACAAAGATGAGTACAATAGACTTTCCCACAGACTGAGTTTTCCAGGTCATTTAATTCTCTCTTGTGTCTTGAGAGCCTTTCCCAACACAGTTAATGATAACAGATTGTCACATTGTCCTGTCCTATTCACAAAAAGTTATGACTGAGGGTTAGCAAAATTATTTCACTGCTAGCTAAAAATACGTCCACCCACTGAGAATTTTAAAAAAAGTAAATATATCTTACTGTTCCGATTAAAATGCTGAATGTCTGATAACTAATATTAGGGATGCTCAGATGTAATAAATAGGTATGAACACCTCCAACCCTGTGAAGTGAACATGCTAAAATTACCTATTGTTATGAAAATTTCTGAGGTAGGATTGCTACTACCTGTTTAATAACTTTTTCCTAGAGAGATATGGATTCTAATTTATTTCCTGTCTGTCAACTTTACCAGGGCAAAACTTTACTCTCTTTAAAATTATAGTAACCTATATGTCCAGCAGTCTGACACATGAATTAGTCTAGGCAGAAGAACTAAATTAACACCAATTTCCATCTGAGAATATTCATTATTAAAGAAAAACCAGTGTTAGGTTGAGAAATAATAATTTATTTTTATAATGAAATATTCTTTTTTAAAAAAATATGTTTTATTGGTTTTTAAGATAATCACCTTAATATTTGGTAAACAGCATGTTGTCTGGGTTAGTATTTAAAAAAACAATAACAATTAATTTATATAATTCTATAGTTCATATAATGGCTTTGCTTGATTTTTTCTTCTTCCAATAATATTCTCTTTTGCCAACCTTAAATTAATACAGTTCTTATTATTTGAATAAATGGCAATTAAATATAGACATTTTCTCATGTTTCTGTGAATAATAACCACATCATTGTTTTTCTATTTGCCTCGTCATGGATCCTGTTTACAGAATTTGTATTTAAATTTGTTTTCCTCACAACATTCAAAGCATTCTTACTGGTTAAGATTATCTCAAAATTAGTCACACTTAAGTATTTAAGTCCTTTTTCTCATACAAGCCATCCCAACACTTTTATATCTTTCTCATATCTTAAAAAAAGAAAACAAAATCAGAGAAAACATTTCTTTTATATAAACCATCCCAACATTTTTATATTTCTCATGTCAAAAAAACAAAACACAAAGAACAAAGAAAGAAAAAATACTATGTTACTTGAGGGGATCATCCCTCTTAAACTAATCTTTGTTTATATTCAAAATCTTTCTATTTCTTTAACCATATTCAAACAGATGTTTAATTTTTAAATCTTCCCTCTGGTAATTCTCATCATCTAATTTCTTAATTCTCACTTTAGCCTTTTTTTCTTTTTTTTTTGCCAAACATCTTTGCTGATCAATATGCTTCGCTGAATCAAAGAATCCTTAATCTTAAAACTGTTGTTGCAGGTACAAAAGGCAAAACAGGTAAGATGTTTTTATAGGAAGATTTCGCTCCTTCATATTCACTGAGAATCTTTTATAATGAAATATTATGTTGAGTAGCGACCACCTATCAAGCATCTGAATCTTAGAAATATCTTACCAAAAATACCTTTTAACCAAAGGTCCCTTGGGCTTTGATACATGGTAAAGTCATGATATTTTACCAACTGCTCAAAGGCAAAGCTTTTTTTAAATAAAAGAACTATATTTTTCTAGAGACTGTGAGTTAACTTGGTTGACTTAAGGATGCACTTTTTGGATAGTTCCTGTAAGACTATGTCACATGAGTCTGTGATTTGGACAATCGAAACAGATTCTGACTAGAAAATGTGGGTTTCCTTATCAACATTTGTGGACCTTTCTTCGCCATTCATTTTGTTTGAGAAGGATTCTCAAAATGCCTTGTTAAGATTTTAGCATAGTTTATTTCAGTTTCAAAATATTTGGAAGTTGTTGATCTGACACATGAGTTTCAAGGTGGTACCCCCCCAAAAAAAACCCCAAATGGCATGACGTTTATCCCATGTTCGGGTAGTTCTCAACTTACAACCATTCATTTAGTGACTGTTCAAAGTTACAACGACACTGAAACAACAGTCCTCACATAACTGTTGCAGCCTCCTCATGGTCACATAATCAAAATTCAGGCACTTGGTGAGTGCATGTATTTATGACAGTTTCAGTGTCCCATAGAATCATAGGATACCACTTACAACCTTACAGCCTTGTGGTTTCCAACAAAATCAATGGGACAAGTCAGATTTGCTTAACAACCCCATGGCTCACTTAAGAGCTGCAGTAATTTGCTTAACGACTATTGCAAAAAAAAGATTGTAAAATTAATTAACAACCATCAAGCTTAGCAACAGAAATTCTGGTCCCAATTGTAATCATAAGTTGTGGACTATCTGTATCTACTCTGATTCTGGACTATATTTTCCGGAATGGAGTAAATTTAGAACCTGACACTTCATGGAGAGGTGGTATCATACAGTAATAATAATAATAATAATAATAATAATAATAATAATAATAATAATAATAATAATAATAATAATAATAATAATAATAATAATAATAATAATAATAATAATAATAATAATAATAATAATAATAATAATAATAAAGTTGGAAGGGACCTTGGAGGTCATCTAGTCCAACCCCCTGCTCAAGCAGGAAACGCTATACCATTTCGGACAAATGGCTGCCCAGTTTCTTCTTAAAAACTTCCAGTGTTGGTGCATTCACCACTTCTGGAGGCAGGTTGTTCCACTGGTTAATTGTTCTAACTGTCAGGAAATTTCTGCTTAGTTCTAGGTTGTTTCTCTCCTTGATCAGTTTCCATCCGTTGCTTCTTGTCCTGCCTCCAGGCGCCTTGGAGAATAGCTTGACTCCCTCTTTTTTGTGGCAGCCCCTGAGATATTGGAACACTGTTATCATGTCCCCCCTCGTCCTTCTCTTCGTTAAACTAGACATACCCAATTCCAGCAACCGTTCCTTATATGTTTTAGCCTCCAGTCCCCTAATCATCTTTGTTGCTCTTCTCTGTACTCTTTCTAGAGTCTCAGCATCTTTTTTACATCGTGGTGACCAAAACTGGATGCAGTATTCCAAGTGTGGCCTTACCAAGGCATTGTAAAGTGGTATTAATAGCAATGGCGCAATGGAGAATATTACAGATAGCATTAATTGGTCTACAAACACAACCTTCTTATAGAGAATCACAGAATTGAAAAGGACCTTCCTCAACATAATACCGTGTAACAGATCCATCCGTCTCGCCAAATTGCCTCTTCCATTTGTGCTTTTATTTGGTGTTCTTTTAATTTACATTCATGGGTACCCAATGTGTTTTACATTGTGATAGCGTACAGTTGGCTTTTTAAATTTCCAGTAGCTTTTCTAAAAATGCTACAGTCTTAACCCCATTTTAGATGTTACAGCTTTGAACAGACAACTTCAATCAAGTATATTTAGAGTTAGCATCTGTGAACAGGGATATAGCTCTGTGAATTTCACACTGCTCTGGTTTTCTTTCTTGCTAATAAAAACTGACAACAGTGAGCTTATGTTAACAGTTGTAGAGCAAGGAAAAGCAAATAACTAATCCATTTATTGGATGGCCACTAACTTGGATGACTTTAAAAAGAGATTGGATAATTTCATGGAGGAATTTTCAAGAGCTATAAATTAAGAAGATATTAAGAAGATTCAGTGTAGCTTCCTGAATGTGGCAACAGTAGATGAAAAATGACATAACAGGAATATGTCTCTATCCCTTGCTTTCAAGCATCATAGACGAATTTGGTTGATCAGAATACAGTTTAACAGAGTTGAACGGAACCTTGGAGGTCTTCTAGTCCAACACCCTGCTCAAGCAGGAGACCCTATACCATTTCAGACAAGTGATTGTCCAATCTCTTCTTAAAAACCTCCATTATTGGAGCACTCACAACCTCTGGAGGCAAGCCGTCCACTGGTTAATTGTTCAGGAAATTTCTCCTTAGTTCTGAGAAACTTAATTCTAAAAAATCATTCTGAGAAATTGAGGCTGAACTTTAATGGTTCTTTTCTGAATATATGTGAACAATCTATGATTACTGCAGATGAATGAAAAAGAACCCAGATAAGGAGTGCACGTTCCATAGAACCAAACATTCTTTCAAAGCAAGAACTTTAATTTTACAAAATAAGCTCTTCTCTCATCTTCATGGACTACCCAAGAGTAAAGGGAAGGTTTACTGAAGCAGACAGTTACCATAATAATGTTTAATATGCAGGCAGAACTCTAGACAATCTTATCTCAGGAATCAGTCACTCGATTCAGAGAATAAATTCCCAGACCAGTAATAAGGCAATAACTTGAATAGGAAGACTGAAGATTTGCTAAGTATTTTGTAACCTTTCCATTTTCTAGGATTTCATCATCAGTAAAGATAATTCATACCTGGGGCAAATACAAAAAAATAAGGAAATGAAGTGATTTGGCTAGTCTCTCTTGGGAACTGATTTTCAGTTGGGCATTTTTATTTCATTTTTTTTCTTTTTAAATTTAAAGAAATATTTGCATATCAGATTAGGGCAAAATTATCAGCCCCACTAGGAAGAACAGACCAGAAAATGAACTCCACAGGAAAGCTAAAACTACTTTTACTGAGACTGGCTATAAAAACAAAATCTTGCAAGTCTGATTATATTGAATCATCTCCTCCTCCTCCTCCTCCTCCTCCTCCTCCTCCTCCTCCTCCTCCTCCTCCCCCAGATTCAGTGAATTAGAGAGGTGTTTGCATGAGTTGGAGTTGTAGGAATTGGGTACCCCAGAGGTGCTTTTTCATGAGGCAACTGGACATTTTGCTTCTCATCCAAGAAGCTTCTTCAGCTTCTTGGATGACAAGCAAACATCTTCAAAGAAAAACAAGGAAGTCCAGTTGCCTCGTGAAAAAGCACCTTTGGGGTAACTATGACCTGCATTACTGAGAATCTCCATAGGCAGGAATTGGATATGTCTTGTTTAATGAAGAGAAGGACGAGGGGTGACATGATAGCAGTGTTCCAATATCTAAGTGGCTGCCACAAAGAAGAGGGGGTCAACCTATTCTCCAAAGCACCTGATGGCAGGATAAGAAGAAACAGATGGAAACTAATCAAAGAGAGACCCAACCTAGAACTAAGGAGAAATTTCCTGACAGTTAGAACGACTTGCCTCCAGATGTTGTAGGTGCTCCAGTACTAGAGGTTTTAAAGAAGAAATTGGACAACCATTAGTCTGAAATGGTATAGGGTTTCCTGCTTGAGTGGGAGGTTGGACTAGAGTCCCTTTCAACTCTGTTATTCTGTTAGGTATTTATCGATATTATCTTGTTCTGGCCTTAAAACAATCTATCACTCCCTTGTGTCTAGGCCACACCTCCTACATATCTCTGTCAAGGTCATCTTTCTTACTCTCTACAAGATGGGAGTATATTCTAGAAAGGATGAAATATCTAAAGATCTTATTTTTTTCTTACATTAAAACACCAGATGTAAAACAGTGCCAGTTCTTTGGAGAGCAAAAGCTTCTTCTCTTGGACTTCCTGGACTGATCACATGCTCCTTCATGCAATCTCAGCCACCTTTTTAATTTTAGAAAATAACAGCAAGTCTATCTGCCCCAAACATGGATTATTTCCTGAGAAGAATGACTAACCAAACTTTGTTCCAGAAAATATGCATCCTGTCTGGATTGAGTAGCACCAAGAAAGACCCAAGCAACAGAAATCTTCTGCTTTTTATTAGGTTACTTTCTCGTTGCTAGACTCATGTGTTTTGCTAAGACCAAATCAACTACCAATTAAGCACTAAAAATTCATGATTTTAGAGTCATAGATACATTCATTTATTATTTCCAACTTGGAGCTTCCTCAGAGTTAATGTTTTCAGTAAAAAAAAATATTACTTGACATGGATAGTAATTTTGCATTTCAGAGAGCTTATTTTTGAGAAGCAATTCAACATTTATCTTAATGAATGTGAGAGCCCTGGGAAAATGAGTGTACTTTGCAGGGTAGGAAAAAGAAATGCTTGGATTAGATGACAAAAATCCCATTTTAAAAGCCTGCTTTATTAGGATCACTGTCTAGCCTTTGACCTAACAGAGTAATTAATGGTTTTACAATTGTCTTAAATTCAAGGACCACACCTGGCTTTTAGGGGCATGCAAGCTACTGCACTAAAAAAGGAGAGGGGAGGGGAGATGAATCCAGGACAAAAACTAATATAATCAGCCTAATAATTCTCTAGTTCTATATTTAATATCTGGCATGGTGCAGTGGCTCAGCAACTAAGACACTGGATTTGTTGGCTGGAAAGCTGGCAGCCCTGGTTTGAGACCCAAGCACCATGAGATGGAGTGTGTTCCTGTCCTTGCCTCAACTCCTCCCAACCTAGTAGTTCAAAAGCATGCAAAATGCGAGTAGATAAATAGGTACCACTATGGTGGGAAGGTAACAGCGCTCCATGACATCATGCTAGCCACATGACGGCACTGGCTCAATGGCCTTGAAACAGAGATGTGTACCGTCCCGTATAGTCGGCAACAACTAGCAGAGTAAAATCTACATGGACTCCTTATATTTAATATCTGTCTCTACTCTAAAATTATAGTGTCCAACTAGCTTTTTGATTACATCTCTAATATGATGTAATGATTAAGATATCAGGCTAAAAAAACAAGAGATCATGAGTTCTAGTCCTACCTCAAGCTCAAAGTCAGCTGGTTGACGTTAGACCAGTCAATCTTCTTCTCTAGGAAGCAGTCCTGGGAAGAAGTCAATAGCAAACCACTTCCAAAATCATAGTAAGAAAACTGCAGACTAGTCCAGGCAGTCACCAGAAGTCAAGGATGAATGAACACACACACACACACACACACACACACACACACACACACGAATATGCCTAGCAAGGGTTCTATCAACCTACTACAATTCTTCATCTTTCTTTATCTTTCAAAGGCCTTGCTGAATTTGAGTTTGCATCCTTGCCATTATATAGTTCAGCATATTGCAGACCCAAGACCCTATGAGCCATGCCTCTGTTGTCAACACAATCTTGCTAATCCTGTCTGCTTTGATTGTGTATCAGATGGAAAGGCATATATCTGCTTTGCACACTGGTGTGTAAGAATAGAGGGAATGATATAGCAAGAAGCAAAATATAGAGAGGTCTGGCTTCTGTTTCTATATTCTACTTGGATTGCCAGTGACAAGAAGACCAAGCTAAGTAGCATGAGGTTGTCTTACAGAGCATCACTTCACTTAGATTCCTAACCTACAATATATTACAGAATAGTTTGGGACCATAATTCATCTTTTGCTTGAGTTCAGAACCTGTCCTCTTTCATTTCACCTGTTCCATTAATCCAATACAGAGAGATGAGAGTTATTTGCCGAACAGGACTGAACTAATCTCTGTATTACGAGGAGCAATTCCATGCTCTTGCAGTAAGTAGGAGGGCTATATGCATTGGTTTCTTAAGATAACCATCATCTCACTACAGAATTGCTGGACTGGAAAGCGCACGGAAAACCATGTCATTCAGCTTTGTGCCTGTTTTGAATCCTGAGCTATTTATTATGTCTCAAGCATGTAGCATCTTTGAGCATTTTCCAGAGTTGCGAGGGCTTATCAGTGTGCTGAGACATGTCCATCCTAAGAATAAAGAACTGTTTTGAGCAACCAGATTTTGGAAGCACCAATCATCCACATTTCATACATTGCTTCCCAGATATTGTCACTCTCATATATTACAGGTCATTCCTTTGACAGTCTCATAATATCTTGGCCATGTTTTTAAACATTATTTTATCCTGGCACTTGTCCACATTGTGCAAAATTGTATAGAGATGTCTGCTGCATTAGAGTAATGAGATCAAAGGGTATCTGTCATGATGTTTAAGTATTGATTCTAATAGGAGTCCAGCTTCTGCTTCTCAGAGGTATCTGCCTGACCATTATAAATTAGGATGCTGGACTACATAGTATAACATCTCCTCTCCTCTCCTCTCCTCTTGTACCCCACCCTATCCTACCCTACTGTACCCTACCCTAACTTATATTCTAATCTACCCTAATCTACCCTCCTTTTCCTCCCTTCCTCTTACAAAGTTAGGTATGGAAAAAGTACAGATACTTTTTTTTTAATCCCAAGGAAAGTATAGAATTAGTTTGGCTGTTTCAGATCTCCAAGGTTTAATACAGTCCCAGAGAAGAACAATGGGAATTTTCTGAAGCTCTCTGTCCTGTCCTGATGGAAGGACAAAGAGACATGTGTTTTTCTGCTTATCTTGCAGCCCTAGCAAGATAACATATTTACTTAGCTAACTTTATTTTCACTAACAGCTAGAAATGCATGTTTGTAGTATGCGGAGCAGCCTATACTACAGGGATTTGAACTTCTCACAATGACAAATAAGATGGTTGCATGTCCATGACTCAGAGGATCCATCTGTGCAGAGCTTTCAGTACAACCCTTTCTGGGATGAAAATAAAATCTAGTTCACTTCTATAATTTTGTGCCTCTAACTTGATTCCATAAAAAAAAAACATCCATGCCTGTGGAAGGTGGCAGTATCCAGTCAGGGAATCTGTGAGTAATTAAAAGAGTCTCTAGATCCCGTAGCCTGGTCTTGCTTTCCAGTGTTTCTCAACCTTGCCAATTTTAAGGCATGTGGACTTCAACTCCCAGAATTCCACAGCCAGCATTGCTGGCTGTGGAATTCTGGGAGTTGAAGTCCACATGCCTTAAAATTGGCAAGGTTGAGAAACACTGCGCAAGTTCCAGTGCAGAAGGAAAATAAATTTCCTTCTATTGAGGGGCTTAGGAGAATTCTGAAGAGACCTCAAGCTGTTGGTATAATAATATGGTTTTTATTCAGATGATAGGAGAGCATCTGCTTTGCCCTGACATAGGACTGGAAGAGAGCCCTTTCTGAAATTCCAGAGAACATCTTTTTTAATCAAATCAGTGCTATTGAGCTTGATTCAGTAGGGGCTGTCTCTCCAAGATGTTGTTTATTTCCAACTGCAAACCTTTCTCACCATTAACCAGCTGTTGTAAGTTGTATGACAACGTCTTAGGGAGTCACAAATTTTCCACTCGTAGTGCAAGCCATGAAGATTAGCCTGCAAAGGAATGAACACTGTCACTCTAAAATGTATTGCATTCCCATAAACATTGGCTGTCAGACCACAAAAAAAAAACAACCCCGCCAATAAAAAACATTATTATGGTACGTCCACCACTGTCAAGTGTTGACATTGCTACATGTTGATTTTGATGGCTACTGAATGCTAGATTTTAGAAATTGCCAAGTGCTGATCAGTGTTTTGGGCAATATTCCAAGATGTCCTGCAATTCAAATCATGTATAAAAAATCTTCACACCAGAGATGTTTAGGGACTAGTCACAAAATGGGGAAGGAGGTGTTAAAGAGATCTGTGTTTTAAACAAAAGGAAATAAATGTGTAAATAATAAAATACATAAGTGTTAGTGGAAGAAGCTAGAATTATAATGTTTAAAATTTGAAATAAATCTTCCCCTAAAGTGATAATGAGTGTTATGAATACAATCTGCCCTAAATGTTATAAATTCCTGTGCAATATATATTTATGTGTTTATTATATGCACAGACGAATATATCAGCTTTCCTACCTACCTATTTTTTCGCTTCTCCATATCTCCATCTTTGCTTCCAGTGATAGTACTTGTACAGACATCATCTATCAGTGTCTAAAACCCATGTGTATTGTTTAATCTATCTTAAAACCAGCAGTCTAACATCAGTGCAAGCCGCATTGTGTTGATGCCTTCTGGATAATTTTGTCCTTCATTTTTTTTATCAGATTCTCCCTTCAGCATCATTTAATGAAGATCCATTAAATTTATTTTAGAAGTGCCCTTTCTTAATCTTTCTCTTTCAATCAATTCTATCTCTTCTTAGTTCAGATGTTTTTCCTTGGGCTATTTCTTTCATTTGCTAGTGTGTCATTCTTCTGGTGGTGTTGTAAGGTTCCTTCACCAGACGTATGGTTGAAAAGGGTACCATAGCAACTGTTATGACCCTTAAACAGTTAAGCAAAAACTCAATAGTTAAACAAAGAATAAAAATATGCATTTTCCCATCCCTGGTAGTTATCACCAAGAAGGCAAACAACCAAGGGGAAAAAGTATGCAAATGAACGATGGGGGCATGAATGAGCAAGGAATCCTAATTTTCCCTAATATTTTACATTAGCTCACTTTATGAAGAGTGCAAATATAGACCAATATCTAAGAAAAGAGATAGTACTGCTTAAAATGTTAGTATAGTGTATGATAATTTTTAATAAAGAAGTGTTTGTTAAGTCGGGCTCACCACTGTATCTTTATTTGACACACAGTTTTTCATAAACTGATCTCATTGTCGAAGCATTTTAACAACCATGCAAGGACGATTATTACCTCTGATCTCATCAATGTTAATTGGGGTTGCATCATGCCTAACTCTAGGCATGAAAAGCCTAACCCAGGGGTGTCAAACTGCCAGCCCGCCAGCCGGTTGCATCATGCAGAGGCCACACCCACCCCAACTCTGGCAATGCAAAAAAAGTCGCGACACATCACGTGAGTGAGTTTGACACCCGTGGCTAGCCCTTTGCTATTGTATTGCTTTAGCTACTGCATTGTATATTATTTGTGCAAGACATAAGAGCTGGAGTCAATCTCGTCTGCTGTGAGTGTGTATATGCTTAGTTTCTTTTTCAGTGCAGGTAGTCCTCAACTCACAACAGTTTATTTAATGACTGTTTGAAGTTATAGTGGCATTAAAAAAAACTGTCTTATGACCATTTTTCACAATTATGACCATTGCAGCATCATGGTCATGTGATTTATATTCGGATGCTCGACAGTTGGTTCACATTTATGACGGTTGCAGTGTCTGAGGGTCACGCGATCCCCTTTTGCAACCTTCTGACATGGAAAGTCAATGGTGAAACCAGATTCATTTAACAACCATGTTACTAACTTAAGAACTGCAGTGGTTCACTTAACAAAAATGGCAAGAAATGTCGTAAAATGGGGCAAAACTCATGTAACAAATTTCTCACTTAGCAACATAAATTTTGGTCTCAGTTGTGATCATAACTTGAGGATCACCTGTACATGTTTGGAATCAATGTGGGCAACAAAACCTTACACTACACTGACAAGGACAGCATTCAAAATATTTTGCTTAATTTTACATAAAGCGTGTTTCTCACCAACCTAGAACACCTGGAAACAGTAAACTTAAAAGTTATCTCAAAATTAATTCTATGCTTAGATTTGTGCAGTTAAGTCTAAGATTCAAAGATTTAAGTGACTTCTGAATTCTGCCTGAAGCATGGAAGCTTTGAAAGTTCCTGAGGAGTTGAAACAAATGTTATTTTAAAGGGTTATTTTTATAACAAATATAACAAAGGACTTTTGTTATAACAAAGGTTTTCAATAAAAATAGAAACATTTTTCTCCAGCAGGGGAAGAAGCTATTCTATATATTCAAAATGGTTACTAAATTATTACTAAATTTTCACTGAAGGAACATTTGAGACAGATCTGGAAACTGCTGCTTAGCTAAAAAACCCCAAAGAGTTTTCAAGTTAAACAAATATCACTAAGACTAATGGGGTATACCTAACCTGAAAACAAACAAGGTAAGCAGTATAATTTTTAATCATTCCAGGTATAGAATTATATTTCATATATATCCATATGATTACCAATTGGGGTTGAAATCTGATTTATTTTCTTTGTCTAATTTGTTTTAGGACTAATAACTAAAAAAAACCCAACCCACAGTGAGGTCAACTATTGCCAAATTTAGTGGTAATTTCAATCAGCATATACCCACATATTTTTGTACAAGCATTAAGGGAAACAAAATAAAGTCAATCCATATATACAAGAGCTATAATATTCAAAGAAAAAGTGATCAATAATAAAAATAACTAAATGAAATGATTATTATAGCATCCTGGGGTGAGTTGTCCTCACAGTATCCTTCCATCACCATGTAGTGATTTAAAAAATCAAATGCAAAGTCTTGTAATAATGCCATTGATGGTCACCGAGCCATTATTATTAAATTTGAGCACTGTGCTTGCTACTAGTAAGATATTGGAAATATCATAGTTCTAGGTTAAGGTGCAAAGTGAAGAAATATCCTAAAAGAAGCCAATGGTAAGGAAAATGTATTGATGGGTAGACACACAAAGTCACCAGGAAAATACCTTGGATGATTTATTTATAAAATGAAAGAAACATGATCCTATTTTATGAAGGGGTTATTACTGGCATTAGCCATCCTTTCCATGAAATATACTTCCAGCTTGATAGATTTGACAAGTGTCTTACTAGAATGCCAGCATTTGTTTTGTATGATTTGATGGCCATTTTATAATTGTTCTCTGATTTATAGATAGTGCAGTGCCTGGAAATTCAATCTTTTTCATTGTTACTTAACCAACCAAATATCTAGGTTTCATAAGGAGTTTAATGATATTAGCTCGGTATTTAAATTGAGCACATTACCATGCTCTTTTACTTTTGCAAAGGTCAGATGGCTGTAAAATTTAAAGGATGTACTGAAGGCAGTTGGGGAGGGGGAGTTTTCCGGCTTCAAAGTCCTGTAATCACTGCATTAAGTAATCTTATTAGTAGCAAGCACAGTGCTCAAATTTAATAATTATGGCTGGGTGACCATCAATGGCATTATCACAAGACTTTGCATTTTATTTTTCTAAATGATTACATGGGGATGTAAGGATGCTACAAAACCATTGAAATTGCATCCTGAAACAAACAGAGCAGAAATGGAAATGGGTAGAGTTGACCTAAATGCCAATCAGATTTAAATTGGTGAGGCACTACAGCAAAAAAAAAAAAAAAAAGCTTTTCTGGAAACTTCCACTTCAGGACCAAAAGCTTAACTTTTCCTTTAAGCCATACCTCTTCATATAAAGCAGAAAATGTTTGTAAAATTGCTTCTGTTCATGCCCTCAGAAAGTAATAATAACAACAACAACAACAACAACAACAACAACAACAACAATAACAATAATAATAATAATAATAATAATAATAATAATAATAATAATAATAATAATAATAATAATAATAATAATAATAAAGTTGGAAGGGACCTTGGAGGTCATCACGTCCAACCCCCTGCTCAGGCAGGTAACCCTATATCATTTCGGACAAATGGCTGTCCAGTTTCTTCTTTAAAACTTGCAGTGTTGGAGTATTTACCGCTTCTGGAGGCAGGTTGTTCCACTGGTTAATTGTTCTGTTAGGAAGTTTCTTCTTAGTTCTAGGTTGCTTCTCTCCTTGATCAGTTTCCATCCGTTGCTTCTTGTCCTGCCTTCAGGTGCTTTGGAAAATAGCTTGACTCCCTCTTCTTTGTGGCCTGTTATGTTATCCCAAAGAGATATTTATCTTGGCTATGAATCTTAATACATTGAATTGTAGGTCTTAAGTCTTTACACTGATTGCCAGAGTGCCTCTTTAATTTATTTTGTCCAATCCTGATGCCAATCGCTGCTTTGAGCCACTAGATGAATCAAAGACAGAGGAATTAAAAGCTTCTCCTTCTAGCATCAAAGTTGCTCTCTGACAGAGCTGTTGTCAAGACTGAATCCCAGAAGGCTACAAATCAGGTACCATTTGTGAAAAGTCCCCAGAGCCAAAGCCATTTAAGCATAAGGTCTTCTTCTTGAGCAAGTCTGAAGAATGGGACAGCTGAAGTGCTCTTACAGAGCTCCTGTTTGCAAAACAGGATGTAATTGTGAATTGTTATTTATTTGTTGGAAGGTTTGCTTTAAACTTCTTACCTATGGGCATTTGTATCTGGCAGATGACTGAGTTTTCATAATTAGAGAATCTCTATGGAGATTCTCAGTCATCCAGGTCATGGTTGTCCCAAAAGTGCTTTCGAAAAAGCAACTGATTTTTTCTTGATTCTTTTCCTTAAAACATTTCACTTCTCATCCAAGAGGCTTCTTCAGTTCTGACTAGTAACTGGCATTCTGAACTGAAGAAGCTTCTTGGATGAAAAACCAAGAAAGAGAGAATTTCCTTGAAGATGGGCTCCAGCAGTCAGTGACCAACTCATGTTGGATCCTGCAAAACCAAGAAATCTAATTGCCTTTTGAAAAATACCTTTGGGATAATTACAGATAGTTCCATATCTCAAAGGTTAAGATGCCGACATATTCAAGAGATTACGTTTGTCTTGGTCGCTTTCAAATCTGTGGTAACTTCAAATAATCATTAAGCACTGAAAGGGTGGCCCAACTTAATTTTTTTAATGTGGATGGCTATCCCAGGCAAAGAGGCAGAATGCATCATAGCACTATGAATTTTATTAGAATTCTTGGTTTTGCTGTATATAGTAGATTTACCCAGGTTAAAAGCTCACCCTAGGGTTGTTTTATCAAGACGCCACTATGTTTCCAGAGTTAGAGAGCTCCTTTTTTATTTATTATTAAATTTATTTGCCACCCATCTCCTACTGAAACAACTCTGAGTGTCTTACAGCATTAAAACGTTAAAATAAAATTGATAAGTATTTCTAAAACAATAAAAAAATGGAAATCACGATCAAAATAAAATTATAGTTAAAAGATGGGGAGGGAGGGAACAGGGTGTGCAATGGGGCTGGAGGGCCCCAGGCCATCTGGCAGTGCCAGGTCTTCAGGCTCTTTCAGAAGGTCAGAAGAGTGGGAGCCAATCTCACCTTAGGAGGTAAGAGGTTTCCAAGGATAGGACTCTTGGCGGAGAAGGCCTTTCTCCTGGATCCTGCCAGCTGGAATTCTTTGACTGACAGGGCCCACAGCATGCCTTCTCTGCTGGCAGGGGTGGGGCGGGCCAGTTCTTTCCTTTTCCTTTTCCTTTCCATTTTGAATCATGGCGGAGCAAAGGAGCAGTGGTTAGAATGCAATATTGCAGGCAAACTCTGCCCATAGCCAGGAGTTTGATCCTGACCAGCTCCAAGGTTGACTCAACCTTCCATCCTTCTGAGTTTGATAACATGACGACTTGGATGGTTGGGAACAATATGACGACTCTGTAAACCACTTAGAAAGGGCTGTAAAGCACTATGAAGCGGTATATAAGTCTAAGTGCTATTGCTATTGGGAAAAAAACCAAGATGTTAATGATTGTTTTGACCCATAATAACAATGGATACCTATTGCAGGTACAGAAATAAATGGATGAACAGCTAGAACAGCTGCACAAAGCAATGGTTAATAAATGAGAGTGCTTTTCAAAACATATCTCCCCCATCCACCCATGTCTGTTTCCCTGTCTCTCTTCATTCATTCAATATTTCTGAAGTTTCAGTGTTGACAGCTATATGCTAAAACTGAGAACAAAATTTTAGACAGCTAAAATTTTTATTCCCTTTGTTTGTTTGCTTTTTTAAAGGGACTTGAAGCACTTGGCTCAAAACATATGTGATAAGCCTATCTGAGATCTCAATTCATTTTGTGAAAAATGAAAAGAAAATCACGCTGCTGCAAATAGCCATTTTGCCAGAAATCTTAATAGGATGGTTGGAGACGGGAGTCTGGAATTCACAAAAATGCAACTATAGCTTGCCCAACTCTTTTTTGCTCAGTCCACCTAATTAACAGCATTGTACGTTTTTTATATTGGAACAAAGTACCCTGTGATGGGTTGGGGGGGCGGGGCGGGCTGGGAATTGGATGAAAGCTTTAGGCATTTCAGATTCCTATTAAGTCATAATGCTCAATGAATGACTTTAGAGCTGTCACTGTTTATAGAGTGTATGCCAACATAGGAGAAAAGTGATATGTAATAAATAAGTTCAAGGAGAACATCTGGAAAGCTTTGATCTAAATACCTGTCATGTTATTGTGCATAACAACAGAAAAGATTACTGTGGCCGCTTGCAGGTAAAGCAATTTCTTCCCATCCAAAATAATCAATGTTTGTTTCTGAAGTCAATTTCTGTCTACTTTAGAGGGCAATGCAAGTCATAATAGTGGCCAGGCGTTCTTTGTCCCAGTAATAAGTGGCAAAGTGGCATTTATTCTGTCAGTTGGAAGATTGCAAATTGTTTGAAATTTGCACAAACTTTGCAAATGCCTGCAATGTGATAGGTGAGAGATTGCAGTCTTGATTCTTCAATATTTTAATGGACTTTCAGAGACAGCATGCAATAGCTTATTAAGTTTGCCATTGACCACATGACATAAGCCACTGTACAAGTCAACAGACAAGTTAGTTAATGTTAACAAATGTGACAGTCACACACCATTGCTTCCTCCTTGCCTTTCACCCTTTATTATGCCACTATTACAGAAGTCCAGGCCTCAGGAGATGAATCAGCACAGCTGTACCTAGTGTTTGACATCATCCAAAAGGCAGGATTATTTGTACATACATTGTTTTAGTATCTAGGAACAGAAACAAACTCCTGTATTTTCTAAATGGAGCAACGAACAAGTTGTTCCTTTGAAAATGTCATTGAGTCACATTCAGACAATCATATAAAAGAAAGAGAATGAGCAGATCAAGACTTGGACAGGAAGAGCACCTCATTAAGCAATAGCCATAGCATGTAGGCCTCTATACTGCTTTACACCCCTCTCTGGGCAGTTTACAATGTAGAAGCCTTATTTGCATATTGTCCCAGACAATCTGGGTTCTCATTTTGTCCAACCTCAGAAGGATGGAAGGCTGAGTCAACCTTAAGCCCCATCAGGATCAAACTCCAGGCTGTGGGCAGAGTTTTGCCTGCAATACTGCACTTTAACCACTTTAACCAGGACTCATTCCTCAAATGTGTTTAAGATAGTTGGGATTGCTTTCTGAAATGCTTTTGGTTTGATGGTCAAGAGGAATGAAGAGTGTATACTTTCCTTCCTTAATTTCTCTCTATATTCTGCAGTTCAATCACACTTGGATTTCCATGTGCCACAAAGGCTAATAGCCATCTCAATAAGAAATACAGGATCAGTGACTTACAGATTAATTCTAAGTAGAAGGGTATTATCTTCTTCTTTTTGTGTAACTTCCCCAGAGGGTATTAAATTATTTTTGCCTCTGTGAAGACCACAGGCCTCCCTTCCCTCTAGCTAGTTTTCAAAGTTTTTTTAAAAAATGGATCTCTGTGTGTTTGTGTTTGTGTATTTGTAAACTGATCAAATATGTAAGAAAAGCTGCAAAGCTAGAAAAGATTTCTGCCTGAGGCTTGGAACATCACAACTAGATTTAAAAAAGTAAAAAAAACAACAACAGGAAATTCAGTTTTTTTTCTCAGTTTCTCATTTTTCTTATCTGTAGTCCATTCTGTCTCTCCTCTGCGTTACAATAAAATGTGTGCTTAAAAATTGTATACATTATCATGCATGTTATCTTTAATGTACATATTTTTGCCTTCCCAAACATTTCTGTTTTGCTAAGAAGTTTTCTCTTATAGAAAGCTTTTACATATGTTGTCTCAAAGATAAGTTTCTTTAATAGGACCTTTCTTTNAGATTTCCCCTGTTTAGTCATGTCCAACTCTAGGGGGGCAATGCTCATCTCCAATTCAGAGATTAAGATCCAGTGTTCTCCAAGACTTTTCCATGATCATGGCTAGCATGACTATATGTTGAGACTCATGGATCGCTGTTACCTTACCACTTAATTGGTACCTATTTATCCACTCACATTTGCATGCTTACAACTACTAAGGGGGCAGGAGCTTGGGCAAGTAATGGGAGCTTACCCCGCTGCACGGTGCTCATGTCTCGAACTGCTGACCTATCAGTTGACAAGTCCAACATCTTAATCACTTGGCCACCTTGTCCCCTTCCACATCTGTAGGTACATCCATATCTATAACTGTTCTAATTTGTATGCATGGACAAAAAGTACATGGTCTTTGACTTGGGGAGATTGACCACCTTCTTTATCCTGTCAGAACCCTCTTCCTCATAGTAGATAGAAATTTTTGGACCCATTTTTATTCAAATTGGAATAATTTTAAATTGATAAAATAGATGTCTTAAACTTAAGGGGCCCAAGGTATCTTTAAAATCCTGAAAAGCAAATCATCTGACAAATTCAGTAGCAATGAGCTTTTAGACGGAATGCCCCTGGTTTAGTTTTTTGGGGTCTTGATGTTTCTCCAGCAGCTATGTCTGGTAGTGTCATGGCCCCCTCAGAGGCTGGTTCAGAGGAGGAAGAGGAAGAGTTGGAGCTGGGACAGTCCAATAGGGAAGGCATGCCAGGGGACAATGCTGGGCACCTCAGGCATTGGGGGAGGTGGTGGACCAGATGGAGAGCTGCCTGCTTGCACAGACACAGGGGAGGATCAGCTACTGATCAGTAGTAGTGCTGATAGGCAGCCAATCTCCTCTGACGAGGAATAGCTGCCTCCTCCACTGATCCCAGGGCAAGGAGAGTGGAGCGTAGGCAAGCCCAGAGAAGGGCTGCAAGGATACTTGGGTGGAGGTCTCCCCACCCCTTCTCACAAGGAACACCTGGAGGGGAGTAACTTAATGAGACGTCCCGGGGAGTTAGTCTTTGCCAGAAACAAGTGTTTCCTTTGGCTTATTCTTCCCCAGCTTTTATTCATGCCTATTGCTGTTTGCCTTGCCTCGCTGGGAAGAGGCAAGTATTAGTACTAATATGCATACTAATATGTGTATTAATACATGAAGTATTAGTACGATCATGCGAATAATTAGTACCACATTATAAAACCCTAGTAAGACCACACCTTAAATACTGCAGCCAAATTTGGTCACCACATCATAAAAAAGATGTTGAGAGTTTAGAAAAAAAATCAGAGAAGAGCAACGGGTGGAAACTAATCAAGGAGAGAAGCAATCTAGAACTAAGGAGAAACTTCCTGACAGTGAGAACAATTAATCAGTGGAACAACCTGCCTCCAGAAGCGGTGAATGCTCCAACACTGGAAGTTTTTAAGAAGAGACTGGACAGCCATTTGTCCAAAATGGTATAGGGTTTCCTGCCTGAGCAGGGGGTTGGACTAGATGACCTTCAAGGTCCCTTCCAACTTTACTATTATTATTATTATTATTATTATTATTATTATTNTGCTCCAACACTGGAAGTTTTTAAGAAGAGACTGGACAGCCATTTGTCCGAAATGGTATAGGGTTTCCTGCCTGAGCAGGGGGTTGGACTAGATGACCTTCAAGGTCCCTTCCAACTTTACTATTATTATTGTTATTATTATTATTATTATTATTATTATTATTATTATTATTATTATTATTATTATTATTATTATTATAACTAAGATGATCAAAGGCCTAGAGACTAAAACATACAAAGACTTGAGTCTGGCTAGTCTAAAGAAAAGAAGAAATAGGGGAGACATGATAGCAGTATTCCAGTACTTGAAGGGCTGCCACAAAGAGGCGGTCATGTTATTCAACAAAGCACAGAGGGCAGGACAAGAAACAATGGTTGGAAACTGAACAAAGAGAAAAGCAACCTAGAATTAAGGAGAAACTTCCTGTGAGTGAGGACAATTAACCAGTGGAACAACTTGCCTCCAGAAATCGTGGGCGCTCCATCACTGGAGATTTTTAAGAAGAGGCTAGACAGTCACTTGTCTGAGATGGTATAGGTTCTCCTGCTTGAGCAGGGAGCTGGACTAGAAGACCTCCAAGGTCCCTTCTAGCTTTATTCTATTCTAAAGATTGCTTTTGGGATTTTGTTTTGGACTTTGCCCTTCTCTTGTGGCTATGTTTGGCCTTTACTTCACTGGGAATTTGGAACTGCTGCTTTTCTGGGACCTGTTTTTTGTGCTGAGAACTGCCCTGGTCTTGTGCCTGGACCCTGCGTGGTGGATTGGACTTGGAACCCTGGACCTTGCCCTGTGAGCATGCTCCTACTCTGGGGGCTTTCTTTGTACTAAAAGGGCTGTTGTTCAGGGTACTGAGGGTGGAGCCTTACTGATTGTTGAAGGCTCATTGGCTGCAACTTTGATTAAGAGAAATAAAGCACTCTTTAGAGGCCAGCCTTGCCTCGACCACATGGGTCATAACAAGCCCCTTCAGAGGCAAAATGAGTCACTTTGTAGTGTACCCATCATCAGCAGAAAAGCAACTGAATAGGGAGTGACTGGACTCTTTTATCTGTGACTGGTCTGCGATTGGTCCATTGCAGGGAAGTCCAAGTAAGATTATTCATGAGAGATCAGAAGCTGTAGAAAAATTCAGCATCACTACAGAAAGTAGGATTGGAAGTTGAAAACTATATTTGCGTTTAACAGCAAAATATTTTGGAAGCCTCCTTCTTCCAACCATTCTTTTGCCTCTCAGGTGCCATTCAGTCTTAAGAGAAGATTAAGGAAAGAGAATTTTGTGTGCATGGCAGAGAAGCCTACAAGTGCTACACAGAGATCGATCTGTGATATAGTTGAAGAAACACTGAAGTGTACAAGTTTAAAATGTGTTAATGGCATTCGGTGACAATTTCTCATTAATCACACTAACTGGAGGTCATAAAAGGAATTATCCTAGTATCCCGTCCAATGACCTAAAATGTTAACATGCCAGCAAAATCATTCAGCATCTGCAAATAATGGTGACATAACATTTAAGAAGGGAGAAAGCAATCTGTTCCGGAAATCAATGATGTTTCAGTTGAAAGTTCAAAAAGTTGAACTAGAAAGACAACAGAAATGTTCTGGTATGTAATGGATGGGTGGGTGGGTGGAAGGAAAGAAGAAGGGAGGGAGGGTAACAGAACTTAGAGAAATACACTGCACGTTCTTTACTGCATGTTTGAATTGTGTCTATAAAGTTATGAGAAATACATAATTTTTAACCTAATAAAATATGCAGGAAGCCTTTTGTAAAATGCTTTAAGCATAGGAGTCCAACTTCAGGGGTAGTCAACCTTGGCTCTTTTATGACTCGTGGACTTCAACTCCCAGAATTCCTGAGCCAGCTAAGCTGGCTCAGGAATTCTGGGAGTTGAAGTCCCCGAGTCATAAAAGAGCCAAGGTTGACTACCCCTGAACTAGATCATGAAAAGATATAAATCTTCGGGGCTATTTAGGCACAGAAAGCTACTTCCCCCCTTAAATTTTAAAACAAACAAGATTTGGGGAAGGGGCTTGGCTCCTTTTCCCCTCTCATAGTGAGGCTGTCTTCCTTTCCAAGATATTCAAAATACAAGTTAAATGAGCCTTGCCATATTTGAGACCCAATTGCCTGAATGGACCTTGAGGAGTTTCCCCCCACCCCAGCTTCACCTCAAATGTTCCCAGAGAAAAATGAAGTACTTATTCAGTTTTCAGGCTGAGCTAGAGGAAAGAACTCTTTATCCCCTTGACAAGCTTTGCAGGGAGAGTAAGACAAAATTGTAAGCTAGAGACACACCAGCAATGTTTGCTTGCCTAGGTGCAGCTCATCCAATGATGACACACATTTTTTTTTTAACATCATAAGAAGATTTGCATTAATCACTTGTGAACCGGGAGGTGAGTTCTTACACGCACTGATAAGAATAGAAGATGTTGCTTTGAAAACAAAGAAATAAACAAGCTGCATCTAAACATTGCAGGCTGTTAAGTGGAACGTTTCGGTGCCTTTGAAAATTAATTGTTGCTAGGGAGGGTTTGTCTGGTTGCAGAATGTGATCCTTTCTTTAATCAATAAAAAAAGTTTCCTTCCCTTCCCATTTGTTGCCATTTTGCTGTATGTGTTGGGAAGGAGTACAATGCATGCATGTGCTGGGTTTGTGCACTTGTATCTTTCTGCATGATATGATGTAATAATATGATAATCGGTTATTTGCATAAGGGGATTGATCAGTTTTGAAAATGGGGTGGGTTTTTTTTTGTAAGCAATTAGTTTTAATTAGAAGTTATTAATTCAATTAATATAAATTTTCCATTCATCAAAAAGTCTATTGTGAATCCTGATAATACTGACATGTGCCTCCAAAGATGCACATCCAAACACACACACACACACAGACACACACACACACACACACATGATTATGTACCATCACATCATTTTCAACTCCTAGTGACCACCATCGATTTTTTTTCCATCATGACTTGTTCTCTTTTTCTCTTCCCTTCCATCTTTCCCAAAATTAGAGTCTTCTCCAGAGAGCTAGGTCCCTGCATAATGGATCCGAAGTAGAATTTGTGCCACAAATGGGTCATTTGTGCCTCCGGTGGAAACTATGACTTGATGTGTTTAGTTTGTTTTCTTGACTACCCATATGCTCCCAGGAGTCTTTTCCAAAACAAAATTTAAAAGTATCAGAACTCTTCCTGTCCTACTACTTCAAAGTACATACACACACACACACACACAATTTATTTAAAGAGGAGAAGATAGAAAAAAGATATAACAAAGTACTGGGTTGATATCCTGGAAATATTTGAGCAGGGTTGTGGCTATAGTCCTGTTACATAAGTCCATTAAAAATACAGAAAGTCCTTGACACAGAACCATTTGTTTAATAATGGTTTGAAGTTACAAAAGTCTCAGAAAAAGTGATTTACAGCCTGTCCTCATAATTACAAATATTGTAAATGTTGTAAACTCCCCCCCCCCTGTGATGTAATCACAATTTGAGCCCTTGGCAACCCAGGTTGCATTTACAACTGGTTGCATTGTCCTGTGGTCATATGATTACAATTATCCTACCCAGCTGGTTTCCAACATCAATGGGGAAGTTAGATTCTCTTAATAACAACATGATTAACTTAAAGTAAAATGGTGGTAAAACAGAGTCCAGTCATGGGCTGACTCACTTTATGACCCCACCAATTTACAACAAAAATATTAGTCTCACTTGTAGTCGTAAGTCAAGGATTATCTACTCTGAAGCTTTACTTCAGAGTAAACCTATATAAAATTGCAGTGAGGAAAAAAATGGCACTGTAAAACATAGCCAGTTGATGAAGCCACTCTGAATAATTGGATATTAGTCATTTGGTGCAGAAGTCTGGGAATAAATCAAGAATTCAATTAAAATGATAATAGTTTATTGTTTTTTAAAAAGGTTTTCTATCTCAGTTGAATTGTTCGTTTGCAAAACTTATGAAGCGAAATCAGTATGTTGCATTTATGCTTGTCCCTGAAATAAAAGGAATAAAAGGCTATTTTTATTGAAGTTATCTTAGCAACATACAATACAAAAAACAAGTCCAACTGGAAAGCACTTATTATGGTCTTATAACATTTGTTGTGCAGAAAAGGACAATTATTGTTATTGCACATATGTAGCTATAACAGCTTTACTTTAATCTATTCAACTAGCAATCTTCTTGTAATAATAATAATTCAAATCTCTCTAATGGGTGAATATGATGCCAACAATGGGCC
This sequence comes from Protobothrops mucrosquamatus, assembly GCF_001527695.2. NCBI lineage: Eukaryota > Metazoa > Chordata > Lepidosauria > Squamata > Viperidae > Protobothrops > Protobothrops mucrosquamatus. The sequence continues at coordinate 124,455 of NW_015387197.1, read as the reverse complement.
AATTACAATAGAGAGGATATTTTTAGTCCTAAAAAATTGAGAAACTGAATTCACAAATTAATAGTTAAACTCAGAGGAGAAAAAGACATAGGTAATGTGGTTGGTTCTTTAGATTGGAAAAAGTGATTCAGTCTATTCTAGAAGTTGTACTTGTCTTAAAAAGTTTGATTTAGTATCTTGGAATGCTTTTGTTATTGCCTTTAGCGGCTCTCATGGACCTCTGTAGCCCAGAATGCCTCTCATCCTTTCTGGGTGAGATACTTTTGTAAGAGCTAATATTAGCAAAATCATTTTATCATTATTATCTATCTATCTATCTATCTATCTATCTATCTATCTATCTATCTATCTATCTATCTATCTATCTATCTATCTATCTATCTATTATAGCCTTCACAGTAACTTCCTCCTGCTCATCTTGCTGCAAAGTAATTCTGAGTGGCGTGTGTGTGTGTGTGTGTGTGTGTGTGTGTGTGTGTGTGCATATGCATATGTATATGATCACAATAAAATTGAACTAAAAATACAGATTATAACTAAAACTAAAAGATGAGGAGGAAGGGAGGAGGAAAGTAATACCGTAAGTAAGGCATTTGTCTGAAATGGTATAGGCGGATGTTCTGTTCGAGAAGGGGGTTGGACTAGAGACTTTCAAGATACTCTTCCAAATCTGTTATTCTATATTCTAAGTCAGTGGTTCTCAATTTTTTCTTCACCATGGACCCCCTTTAAATATCTTTTGTGGCCACGGACCATGGCCATAGACCACCAAGTCTTAGATCAAGATTTAAATTATAACATTTCTTCAAGACTTTGCGGATCCCATGTGATAACATCGTGGCCCCCAGAAGTGCGCAGACCACAGGTTGAGAACCACTTTCCTAAAAAAAATTTGAATCCCAGCAACCACATAGATTTTTCTCTTCCTTACTATATTCTCAAATTGTTTTCACGTTTGTTTTGAATTTCTTTTTCTTAGTGTTTCTAAATATACTATTTTTTAATTAGAAAGATGATAGATATCATGTTTCCCTGAAAGTAAGATCGACCCCAAAGTAAGCCCTAGCTTAATATTTGGGGGTGGGCCTAATATAAGCCCTACTCCAAAAATGAGCCCTAGTTTGGGGGCAAAGTGCATACCTAAAAATCAAGCTATGGAGGGGATGGAGTTTACCATTTAAGCCAGGCCTCCCATGAATTGACACTTGCCTTGCTGGCCCACTTCTTCTGTGGCCGAAGGAGCAGTTTCATTCTGCAGCTGAGAATGGAGCTCCAGCCTGCATTTTGCAGTCAGAGGCCTGTCCGGAAGGCCGCTGCAGCCGAGAACTGAGCTACGGATTGAATCCATAGCTCTGTTCTCAGTTACAGAGGCCTTCCAGAAAGGCCTCTGACTGCGAAATGCAGGCCAGAGCTCCATTCTCAGCTGCAGAATGAAGCTACTCCTTCGGCCGCAGAAGAAGTGGGCCATCTGGGTGGGGCTGTCAATGCCGTTGCTGCGAGATGAGTGGAAAAGAGACAACCCCCCCAAAAAAATAAGACCTGGTGCCTCTTTTGGAGGCAAAAATATTAAATAAGACCAGGTCTTATTTTCTGGGAAACATAGTAGTGTGTATACATCTATCAAACTGTGTCAAACTGCCGGCCCGTGGGCCAGTTTCACCATATAGATGCTGTACCCACCCCAGCTCCAGCAATGCAAAAAAAGTTGTGATATATCACGACACATCATGAGACACGGTCAGTTTGACACCCATGCTCTGTAGCCTTCACAGCAACTTCATCCTGATCCAATTGACCCTATGGGAGACATTTTTTCAAGGATATATTCCTTCAGGTTGACATTCACGAGGCCAAGATCACTGTAAATTGTTGCACAGTGAAAGAAAGTACATTTACAGATGCCTCTTGGACACTGTCTAATTAAGGACTCCACACTTCAGCCATGAGAAATTCACAGGGGGTTTCTTTTCTTCGGAAACATAATTGAAAGCAATTCCTTTTCTTCAAACTAAAGAAAAAGATAAAACAATGCAAAATAATTTTTCGGCACTTTGCTGGACAAAAGCTTCTGGCTGCTTTAGAAGAGGAGAGTGTTCTCTGCCTGTATAGCTTTCAGCTGTGATGATAGATCAAAACTAGTCTCATAAAGAAATGCAGCATAATTGATATGCATGCCTTTGACAAAAAGAAAAGAGAAAAAAAGAAACCACACCATGGATAGAAGCAAGATTGTTTTTCTGGAAATCTCCTTTCTGTTACTTCAACCCAGTAACCCTTAGGAAGAACCACAGCTATGAACTTCCTGCTACAGTCCCAACATTGCCCTAATAAGTTTGAAAAAGGGTTCAGAGAGGTAACTGTTATTTTTTTTAATAACATGACATTTGAACCTGTATTTATCTGCACCAATATTAATATGAAGCCATGATTATGCACTTAGTTTGTTTTTTGTTTTTCCTTGAGTTAGGTGAAAACAATCTTGATTATAATTATAATGGGAAAAGTGCAAAGGAGAGCAACTAAGATGATTAAGGGCCTGGCAACCAAAACATATGAAAAACGGTTGCAGGAACTGGATATGGCCAGTCTAGAGAAAAGAAGGACTAGGGGGGACATGATAGCAATATTCCTGTATTTGAGGGACTGCCACAAAGAAGAGAAGGTCAATTTTCCTTTGTCCTTTTTAGAAATTACAAATGATTTAGAGCAAGGTAATTACACCCTGCAGTTTTTAACTAATTAACATTAACCTGAAATAGGTGTCCGGATGACCTGGATTACTGAGAACCTCCATAGACACTTAAATAGAGTGGAAATTCAAGTTCACCTAACAAAGGTAAACTATCTTCTGAAACATATTTCTTACAATTTGAGAAAATGTTTTCTTGTCATTTGGTCTAAATGTGGGCAACCAAGTCAGGACAGTTGTTAAGTGAGTTTTGCCCCATTTTATAACCTCTCTTGCCACAGTTGTTAAGTGAATCACTGCAGTTGTTAAGTTAATAACACAGCTGTTAATATGAATCTGACTTCTCCATTGACTTTTCTTGTTAGAAGTTTGCAAAAGGTGGTCACTGCAACCATCACAAATACATGCCAGTTGCCAAGCAGCTGAATTTTGATCAATTGACCACAGGATGCTGCAATGGTTGTCAGTGTGAAAAACAGTCATAAGTTTTCTGTGTCACTGTAACTTCAAATGGTCAATAAACAAATAGTTGTAATTTGAGGACTACCCATAAGTACAATTCTCTGTTCCCAGAAGGCTTCAATGAAAAGGTGGACTTTGGAGGAAGTCAACTGTGCATGGAATTGCATGTGTTTTGCCTAGGAATTTTGCAGGCCTAATACCTGTTGGTCAGGGCTGATTTGAAACAAAGTTTTACACTCTTTCCCCAATAATCTGGAAGGTTGACCCACCATGATTTTCGCCTTGTCAAATGGTTTTTATGTTTTTTCTAGTTTTATTGTTGTGAGCCACCCAGATGGGCAGGCATTCAAATATTTTTCAAATAAATAAAGTATAAAAATACTTGTCCTACCTTGGTTGGCAAAGTTGTGTTTGTACTGTATGTATTGGTAGCCTAATACTGGAAATACTTCTATGACAAACCTTAAGTAGCCCCAAAGAGAGCTTGTCCATCATTGAAAATATACAGATAGATATGACATAGCCAGCCTTTCTGTTCCGTCTTAATTTTTTAAAGGTACAAATGGAAATATGTATGTTCTATTATGTAAAAAATAGTGTTAAGGAACTGGAAGACTTATTCTATATTGCACAGGCAATAAAATTCATTGTTCCAAAATATTGCTGATGAGTTGCTATAGACTTTCTTTCATTTACAGTATTGGAATGATGACAGAAACTGTTCCATCCTGGAGAAATTGTTCTTCCTTATCTCTAAAAGCTTTTTACACCAGCAGAAGTATAAATTGGTCAATTTATTAAGCGTTTTTGTTTCATGGAGAAGGCTTCCTTGTGTGGCAGTAAAGAACTATGTTAATGAAAATGAAGTTTCAACACTTTGCTTTCCTAGCCTTATCTAAAATTCCTGCAACTGAAATGTCATTTTATTATGGACCTCAAACAGGAGCTTCCAAACAAATTTGTGTTTCTAAAATGTGAAATCCACTTTCTTCACCTTCTGAGTTCTATTGTTTTTTTTCTAAGTCCTTGGAGGTTCATTTTACTTGAGGGTTGCTTTACAGTCCTTCATAATTTACAACTAAATTTAACACTAAAACAGAGGGAGACAACTTTCTCAGGTTCTTGTGTTTGATTATTGCTTCTTCACTTTTCTATACTTGGCTTTCGAGTTGTGGGCCATATTCCCCAAAAGGTGGGTGCAGTCAGGAAAAAATTAGACAGGATCAGAAGAAAATCTGAATAATCATTTTCTTAAATGTAGGGTCTCATAAAGAGCTGGGAATAGCCCTCTTTCAGACCTGGATCAGAAGGAACTTGTTGTTTTTAATAGAAGAGTGAGATTTAATTTTATGACTTAACATGTTGTGTGTGGATGGACAATAGTGATTTATTGAATGATCATTTAGCCCAGTCTCCATGAAGAAGAAGATGCATATCTGTACAGGTAGCCCACAGATGGGCCCCAAATTTATTTTCATTGCTAAGTGAGATGCCCTGAGTCCCGTAAGGGAGATAGGGTGGTATATAAATTCAATAAATAATAATAATAATAATAATAATAATAATAATAATAATAATAATAATAATAATAATAATAATAATAATAATTTGTTAAGTGAGTTTTGCCCCATTTTATGACCTTTCTTGCCATGGTTGGTAAGTGAAACATTGCAGTTAAGTTAGTAACACAATTGTTAAGTGAGTCTAGCTTTCCCATTGACTTTGCTTGTCATAAGGTCACAAAAGGGGATCACATGACCCTCTGGACATTGCAACCATCATAAATACATGCCAGTTGCCAATGGTCTGAGTTTTGATCCAGTGACCATGGAGATGATGCAATGGTCATAAGTGTGAAAAATGGTCATAAGTCACTTTTTTCAGTGACGTTGTAACTTTGAATAGTCACTAAATGAACTGTTGTAAGTCGAGGACTGCCTGTGTTCTCCTCTCTTCTGCACAGAGAGAGACCAAAAGACATAATAGCAATGGAAGTAAATATAATTTGCCTCTTTGCTCTGTCTAAAATCACTCTATCAGTAAGTAAAGGCAAATGAGGAAAAATACTTCTTTTGATACTTGAAGGGAATCTGAAGGAAGAATAATTTCGATTCCATAGGTGAGATGTTTTGCCCATTCACCAAAGGCTAAATTTTGCACTCAAAAAAGCACTTATGTTAAGTGTGAATTTGATCATGAGGAAACTGTGGAATGATTTGTTTAAAAAGAAAAGAAAAAGACCAAGCCTGTACAAAAAATTGCAATCTTGCCCATTTTTTGCTATCTCCAAAGTGGTTTTATGTCACTTAGGTCACCACTGTTCTACCCAGCAGTAGTTTTTTATAACCTTTCATCTAAGATAGACTTGAACCTGATGGTGTCAGGGTGAATAGGGCTGGAACTTTTTACAAAACCCCAGGCCTTCCTTCCATAGAGATAAAAAGGCAGAATTTTAAAAGCATTCTTTTTTCTCTTAGTCTCTCAAAGCTAAATGATTTTTTCCCTTAACTTCTTCATCCCTGAAGTATAACCTTCTGACATGAAATTATTCTTGAGAGGAGGGAAATATACCACTTTGAATGTGGCACTAGCTCAATCCTGCCTGTCAAATAAGTGGAGACGGTTGCTTAGAGGACAGGTTGATGAAAATGGGAATCTTGAAGTAAAAATAAAATGTCTTGGAGGCTCAACACTGGACTGGTGATTAGGCATTGATTTCTTCTTCTTCTTCTTCTTCTTCTTCTTCTTCTTCTTCTTCTTCTTCTTCTTCTTCTTCTTCTTCTTCTTCTTCTTCTTCTTCTTCTTCTTCTTCTTCTTCTTCTTCTTCTTCTTCTTCTTCTTCTTCTTCTTCTTCTTCTCCTCCTCTCCTCCTCCTCCTCCTCCTCCATCTTCATCTTCATCTTCATATGCATCGTTCTGTATTGTTTGCAACAATTGTACTTTTTTTTTTTTGCAACCAATTTCTTCCTGAAAGCAGCAACTGAAGGCATGGTAGAGATAGAGTAGGCATGGAGTAGGCATGCTCTGGGTTCCATTCATGAAGCAATATCTCCTCTGGTCTTAGAAACAGTCCACGTCTTATATATGAAACAAACTGAGCATGGAACTGAGATGGAACTGAGCCATAAATGAACCAGTACTAGCACCAGAATCTCTACCGCTTTTCAAAATCTCCATTAAGAACTTGCATATTTATTATTTACCTCTCCTTATACTACAAACTCATGGAGAAAAAATATGTGCTTGCTAAAAGTCAACAATGACTGATGGAATACAGTATATCAAGCAAAAATCAATTATTACAAACATCTTTTAATTTTTGCCTACATCGTACACATGGAATAAATATTTAAATTAATGCAAAACAACTGTAAAAACTGGGTAAATTAGATATATGGCAATTTGTCAAAAAAAATTTTTTTTAAAAAAAGGTAAGGTAAGGCATTGCCTTACATTAATGTTACCCCAATAATTATGAGTCTATTTATCAATGATCAGTTCTACTTCTGGTAGCATCTCCTTGGCAACTGTGATGTTTGTTCTCCATATTGAGAAAATTCTAACTATCTTCTAATCTGGTGAGTAGCAGGACTCTTGGACTAAGGCTGAACCTTTGTCTTTCTCTGATGTTCAAAAGCCACATTCCAAGAAATGGAATATACAAAGAGATCTGGGGGACTAATAAATTGGTTCACTTTGGATTAATGTAAATATAAATGAACTTAAAATTAAAACCATCTAATATATGTGCAGCATTTATTCCCCTCATGGTTAATAATGTTTTCCATTACATTAAAAACTCCATTGCAGTGGAATCTGCTGCAAAGGCCCCTGAAGTCTCATTTAAAACCTAAAGGCCACATGTAGCTTGTAGGTTTGGCCTAATAAAGAAAAAAATGCTTGCAGAGAATAATATTCTTTTTTTTAAAAAAGTCCATGTTCAACAAACATTTTTAGGCAACTAATGATGCTCCTTGAATATAAAAAGTGGTTTCTTCATTCAAAAGTCCATTTTTTTCTCTGCATCATCTTTTATGATGGATGAAAATTACCTTCCACAACCCACATTGTGAGGTGCAATACACTAAAGAACACTTTCTCTGAATTAAGAATGCCTCTTTATTCCAGGTTTCTGGTAAGATCAAGGATATTAAGGATGATTCATAATGAAAGTGTTGAGACATCCCTTTGATAGGACTATTTTCATTTGAAAATATTCAGACATTCTGCCTGACCTTTTCTTTTATAGATGCCAATCTGCTTATATCTTTCATGCCCCGAGGCTAGAAAAAATGCTATTTTTTTTCCCTCAAATTGTCCTTGAAATCCCTTCAAAGACTTTCAGCAGTAAAGCAGCAGGCATGACTGTCCTACAGAGGCCAACAAGATTTCTGAATGAGGGTCCTTCATCAGAAGCTGTCTAGCTAGAATTTACTTTCAAGTAATTACTATATTCATACTACAGGTAAGGGTCCTGATTGCACACGTTATCTACTAGATAAAGAATAATATGATAATTGTGGCTTCTGATTTCTTTTGTTTTTCTAATCCATGTTAAAACCTGCCTTATTGTTTCCTCAAATTGCAAAAGAGGGCTTCTGTTTTGCTACACTATTGCCAGAGTGCTGGACAATTTTCTTTTGAATTCCACCTGTTATTTTTGAGATCAGTTT
>NW_015387197.1:106994-115544 GCF_001527695.2 Protobothrops mucrosquamatus | reverse complement strand
GGCTTCTTCAGGAGGGGCCTCACCACCGCCTCCTTTAAGGTCGCGGGGAAGACACCCTCCCGTAAAGAAGCGTTTATAATTCCCTGGAGCCAGGCTCGTGTACCCTCCCGAGCCGCCAGTACCAGCCAGGAGGGGCACGGATCCAATAAACATGTGGTCGCATTCAGCCTCCCCAGGATCCTGTCCACATCCTCGGGAGGATTGTGCTGTAAAGCTTTCTTTTCCTTCTTTGCATCCCTTTTTCTGAAGCCTTCTTTGCTGCCTTTCTTTTCCTTCCTTCCTTCCTTCCTTCCTTCCTTCCTTCCTTCCTTCCTTCCTTCCTTCCTTCCTTCTTTCTTTCTTTCTTTTTTTCTGACCATCTCGCTGCACATCCTTCTTCCTTATCCAAAACCAAAACCAATCCCAATGATTTTATTCCTTGGGGATTTAATTGAAGTATGAGAAATCAGTAAGTCTGCAGATTGCTGGACAAGTAATGGTATAGTGAACAACAGTAATGTTACATATACATCCAGTGGCCCTTAACTAGCAAAGTGAATTCCTGCACTGAGTTGACAGTTGGACTCAGCGGTTCCTAAATCTATAATTCTATGTTTCTAAGTGTGCCACATTTCATTCATCTGAGATTTACTAAATGTTTTTCTCCCGTGGGAGATATTTCAAACTCAGTGACAACAAAGTAATTCCTTTGTGAATGCTAGTTTGCTGTCAGAATTGGGTTATGTACAATTTTAATCAATATATCTTTAGTCATAATTTAATCAATATTTAATGGTTAATTTAATTTAACCACTGTTATGAGTTACTGTTTACTATTTCAAGTGTCAGTGAATTAGTGAATCTGTTAGTGAAAATGAATCATGATGTTGTTTAAAGAATGACCAAGTCTGGTCATTTGCAGGATAACTTTTATTCTAACAAAAATATGTAGGCCTTTTTGTGTGTGTGCAGGACTGGATCCATTTGATGTGACAAATGGATCCTCATACCCAATCTTGTAAAATCACCTCTTTGTTATGTATTTTGGATGTAAAAGTGGATGCAAAATGTAATATGCATTAACAAAAAGAGAGACTTTCAAAGTTAGCTCTATAGATAGTCCATAATTTGTGGATGTAAATAAGCCTGGAATTGTGGTTATAAGTCATGTCAGTCATTAAAAGGTCACCATTTGACCACGTAGGTTTTTATGATCTTCTTCCAACAGTTGTTAAACAAACACAGTGGTCATAAAGTGAACACTATACTCATGAAGCAAATCCATTGTCCGCAATGGGCATTATTTTGCCAGAAACCAGAAATAAATTATGGTTTCCAGCAGTGCTTTTTTTGTAATTAAGAAAAAAAAAAAAAAGGTGCCAGAACTCACACATGTCATACAACCCGTCTTGCCTACCCTACAAGGTTCCATCCCAAAAAGGTGCCGGAACTCCGTTCTGGGCGTTCTATGACAAAAAAAGCCCTGGTTTCCAGCAAAAATGTCAAATAACATGGTCACATGACCAGGGGATGCTGCAAATAGAGGTTAATATGGGCTAGCCAAAAATGTGATCAGTTTGTGAGCTGAATCCTGATAATTGTGTGGAGGAAAATAGATTTAGTTAAAGTATGCCAGAACCCACACATTTCCTCTGCAACATTTTATTCTAAGCCTTTTCTTGCTCAAAATGTTTTCCAATCACTATTGTGATTGCTCTTCTCTAACTTTGTGTTATTATTCTGTAGAGTTAAATTTTTAATGCCTCCGGAATAAGAAAAAGGAGAATAAACTTTGAAAAGCAGTGCCACCAGAATGTTGCATTAAAAAAAAAAATATCCTATTTTTTTGAGGCACACCATGGGACTCTCTTCCCTTGGTAACAATCAGCAGAAGTTCTCATTAGAAGGAACTTTACAGCAGTTGCTGATCTGCGAAACAGCATATGACTGATGTGGACATTATTTGCATAATTGGTTTGGTGCCTAAGAGGGCCACACACTGGCTTTAAAATATCCCCCTCCGTGTGTTCATTATATCCATCTCTCATCCACTCTGCAAAAGACATTTATGGTTGTTCGTTGCTTTTTGTTGTTGATGTTGAAAAAGCAATGAATATGCAGTGCCATGCTTTGTGTCTTAACAGCCTGGTATTAGAAAGACATGAGCTAGTTAGGAGAAAGAGAAGAAGAAGTTACCAAATTGTTCCATTATCAAGGGCTGCAAGTTTGACACAGGCTCAAGATGCATTTATTTTCCTTTGCATTCAAAACAGGTATTCCAGACAAAAGGAGATTTACTTGATGGCACAAATAGTCTTGGTTCCATAAAGTAGAGATTAAACACATATAAAGAGTATCCAGCTGATATGGGGCTTGACTCTTTTGTATTGGAGCAGAGCATAAATGAAGGGACAATTTCTCTAGATGTCTCTAAAAACTGTCTGTCCAACAGTCTATCAATCTTTGTCAAGGGTAGCATTGCTACCTCTGACAAAGCCCTAGAGGAGGACTTAATAATAGTGATAATTTTAAAAACTTATATGCCACCCAATTCTCAATAACCATGGATGGCTCACAACAATAAAAAAATACAATTAAATCAATAACAGGTAAAAGATTAAGATAAAAGTTGACAAACTCAGTGATACAAGGGGTCTCACTCTCTCTCATCAAAGACATTGGCTCTTCTAAACAACAGTCATCCAGATCTTGGGGGGTACCTAGTTCTAGATAGCAGATGTTGCTAAAGAGAAGGTTCAGTTCTGGAGTCCCAATAGATGACATTGTTTCATTGAAGGAACATAAAACCTCTCAATCCTTCCGGATCATTGGCTTGGCAGATAATATGGGAGACAGGTGGTTCCTCAGTGTTGGGCACAATAGGTAACAACTAGCATCTTGAATTGCACATGGAAGCAAACTGACAATCAGTGCAGCTCACAAAACAGAGATATTACATGGATATCCAAGATGATCACTTGAATATGAGCCAGCAGTGTGTAGCAGCAACCAAAAAAGCTAATACAGTCCTGGGTTGTTTAAACACAGGCATAGAATCAAGATCATGCGAAGTATTAGCATGTGTCTGGCAGGGGGAGGGAAGCAACTGGTCTACCACCATGCTAGCGCTGCCGCATTGCTTCTCCACCCCATGCACAGGCCCCGCCCCACCCCTCACACAGAACGCCCTGCTCCTGCCACTCCACTCCACCCCCTGAACAGAGTGCCCTGCTACTGCCACCCCCCCCCGCATGGAGCACCCTGCTCCCGCTGCTCCTAGGGTTGCCAGGTCTGCTTCCAAAAAATAGCGGACAAGCGGGGGGCGGGGGGTTAAGTAGTAAAAAAAGTAGACTGTACAGCTTTAGATTACGTACCATTTCATCATAAAGCTTTTGAATAAAAAAAAGTCCACTATTTTGTGAAAAAAAATAGTGAACATAATGTGAAAAAAGTGGACTGTCCACTCAAATAGTGGACACCTGGCAACCCTAGCTGCTCCCCCCATGCAGTACCTTTTTTCCAGCTCCACCGCGTCACTTCCTCCACCGCTATGTGGGACTAAAAAAAAGTTCAAACAATCAATTCCAACTTTACAAGATCTTTTTTTTTCCCACGAGAAGTTGAAATTGATTGATTGAACTTTTTTTTTTGCACACGGCGGCATAGGCCTAAAGTGAAAAGCTTTTATAAAAACGCAACTTAAAAAGTCACTTGCCCAGAGAGATTTTGATGCAGGTTGCTCATGGATGGGACTGAAGGCCTAGGACTGGGGCAACAGTGCGCATGCCCACAGAGAGGGTTCTGCATGCCACCTGTGGCACGCGTGCCATAGGTTCGCCATCAAGGATATAGGTTCTGCTTGAACAGGGGACTGGAATAGAAGATCTCCAAGGTCCCTTCCAGCTCTATTCTATTCTATTCTATTCTATTCTATTCTATTCTATTCTATTCTATTCTATTCTATTCTATTCTATTCTATTCTATTCCTATTACTACTTTCAGGTGGTCTTTATAACAACAAGACCTTCCTTCAGGATTTAGCAGAAGGGTGGGAAGCCAAGGATACTACAGATAGAAATATAGGACATTTGGAAATACCCTTGGCCGCTATGTAGCTAGGGCAAAACATTATACTACACCAGTGGTGGCAAACCTATGGCATGGGTGCCAGAGGCGGCACTCGGAGCCCTCTCTATGGGCACATGTGCTGTTGCCCCAGCCTTGCCTCCCCCCGCGACCCCCTCCTCACCAGCAGCCCCCCGGAGGAGAGTCGCCCCTGAACATGGCCCACGCGAAACAGTACAGCCAAGGACATGGCAGCCAGAAAGCGTAGACAAGACTCTGCCCTCACGCCCCATTGCGCACAGTTGATGCTGCGGGGTGCGGGCAGAGGGTGTGGCCACCATGGCGCTGCTGGGTGATCTGCGGCGGGCCCTGGAGGCGGTGAGTGGCCCTGTGGGCAGGCAGGGTGGGGGCGGAGTGGGGGCGGGGCCAGTTTTTGGGCACTCGGTCTCTAAAAGGTTTGCCATCACTGTACTACACCAATGTAATTTCTTCAAAAATATTACAGTATTTCATGACATGGAATAAAAATGATTGAAAAATTATAGAAGATATCTCTGGTCAGATCTGTTTTGTTTGGGGAAGGATAATCTGGTTTAATCCTGCCCTCCATAAACTGCTAGTGGAATTTTTAGAAAATAACCAAAAATCTGCTACAAACTTTGATGATATAGAAACTGATAAAATGTGAACAATGATGTCACAACACAAAGATCACATTTTTGTACTTGGATCCTTATGTCAAATGCAAAAATCCAAGAAAGAGTTTACCTTGGGATATCTAGAAGTTCCTTCTTTCACTGCAACCTTAGCATGTGCTCATCAAAAGTTAATAGAAGAAGAGTCATATTAGTCTATGGTGGCAAAACAATCAGGTGTCAAGTAGCATCTTAGTACCAACTAACAAATTTTATGGAAAGATGTAGCTGTTGTGGAATCTCCATCTAGACTGGAGGGAGGTGTTAAGAGGAGGACTAGTTTAGAATCCTTGCACTGCAGAAAGCGGCACAGGCCTGACCTTCCCTAGAATCCCTTATCTAATATCTCATATAGGAGAAGCCAGGAGCTGGAGTGAACAGAGGAATCAGCCTACAAACTCTAGGTTGCACACGTGGAATAAGTCCAAACATTCTTGAATTCCTTTAACCCTTATCTAGTGCCAAAATAGGACTAACCATTAGTTGACTAGATTCCTGTGCATAGGCCTGAGCAATAAATCAGTTTAATTGGAACCTAATGTGTGGCACTAGTTTTTCGTGCTTCACAGTTCCCAAGGGAATGCAGTCAATTTGGAGAGATTCTTGTAACACAGATAACTAACCATAAAGCTTCTGCTTGAGACTATTCACAAGTGGTTCTGGTTGCTTGCACCTGACAGTAGCTAATGAAATTATTTGCCTTTTAATAAGATTTGTTAGTTAGACAACTACTACCAGAGTGCTTCATAAAAGGGATGTAATTGTTTATATATTAATATAATCCCAAGTGATGAATTAATTGTAGGCACTAAAATGCACAAAAATAAGATGAAATTCAAGATCAATACAGGGAAAGCAGCTGAAACTCAAAAAATTCAAGGTCCAATACAGGATTTAATCTCTTCAGATATTTCACTTCCTTTCAAAAGGCAAGAAAAACAATTTTCAATATAGCTAACATTTCCAATAGCACTTTAAAAAAAATGAAGAGAAAATGCCAAAATATAACATACTGAGTCCTAAAATGAAACTGCCTGGGCCTCTAACATATTAATTTATCACTTCTATCTTGTTAATATGTAAATCAGTTTGGAAACTCTAAATTACAAAATATAGAACTTTAATACTGTGTTTTTACAGATTAAATTTCATTGCTGAATAAAATGAGGAAAAAATGGTGCTCTTTAATTGACAGTTTTGGAACAGGAAATATATATATATATAATCTTTTATTCATGCTTAATATGAAGTTCAAGCACAGTAACAATTCTAGAAACAGGTGCCTACATCAAAATCATAGTTATAATAAAGTTTATATGTTAAAGCTATAATAATGATATTAAATGTTTGCACATAAAACTTGGGCAATGGAAAAGTTTAGTTACCTTCATATAAATTGATAAATGTCACCTTTATCTCACAATAATCCTTAGCTAAGCTGATGTTTTATTAATATTATTGGAGGGGTTGTTTTATGGGCATTCTGGCTATAGACACAATGAAATTTCAGTGTTAAGTCATAAATAACAGATATAGGTGATTCAAAAGAGTATTGTCAACCTCACTAAAGAAAAAACTAAAAATATAGACTAATTATGTCCAGCTTCCTTGAAGAAAAGTCAAGAATGAAGAATCACCAAGAATCCGGAAAGGAAAGGAAAGGAAAGGAAAGGAAAGGAAAGGAAAGGAAAGGGATATCTGTATGGAATTCTTTTACTTTCTGGTTTTAAACTAGAGATCAAGGGTTGCCATCAAAATACACAGAAAATAATTGATCTAGCTAGAGACAAAGGACCAATTGAAAATAAACAGGCATATATATAGGACTGGTGGAATTTTGAAAGCATATTAATGTCATGAATAAAATAGATTCCAAGATTTGTGCAAGATGGACTCCTTACATATTGAGGGCAGAACTGAAAGCTTCAAGGGTTGAAATTTGCCAACAATGGTAGCTATATTGTAAGAATAAAAGTGAGGAGTTTCTTCGTCATGTGTGCTTATCATTATGACCGGGAAATGAAGCTTAACCTGTAAAAATCACAAAGCTTAACCTGTAAAAAAAAAAAAATCAAACTCAGGTTTCAGCAGGAAAGCACAAAGAAAATAGTTCCTTGAATTTGGCACCACTGTACTGCAGAAGGAGAAGACTACAGAAGCACAGAAAAAAAAATGTTGCTGTAACTCAACAATGCTGACATCTCCAAAAGGCAGTTGCAAAGTTGGCTCTCACTGTTTTACCTCATCTTTCATAAAATCTAGACCTGGTGCCATGCAATTTCTACCTTTTCCCAAAATTGAAGGAATACCTTTGTGGACATCTATTTGACCCAAAGAGGTGAAAAGATCTCTAAGGATCTGGTTGAAGAGATGAAGTGTGAGGTTTTTTATGAAGCTGATATATCTTTAGCCAAACTGTGTAGTGAATGGTAGTGAAGAAATAAATGCAAATAACAAAAGAGCTCATTTAAAGGATTATTTCCTATTTCATGACCTTTAAACTTTGGTGTTGGAGAAAACTCCTGAGAATACCATGGACAGCCAAGAAAATAAGCTTGATGGATCTTTGAACAAGTCAAGCCAGAATTCTCATTCAAGCTAAAAATGATCAGGCTTAAATTATCCATTTCAGGTACATTGTGCAAAGATTTAACATTCTGGAGAAGGCTCTAATGCTGGAAAGATGGAAAGAAAAAGAAGAAAAGGATGGACTCCATTACAATAGTCTCCATTGGGATACGTCATCATAAAAAAATGTATGTCATTTCTAGAAGTCAAAAACAATTTGATTACACATAATGGAGTCATGGAGGTGGAAGTATTATTTTTCATTCAACTATTAAATGCCTGGGGGAAGTCATATGTTCTGGGTAGCCCAGAATTATATTGCTGACTCCCAGCTCATTTAGAATAGAATAGAGCTGGAAGGGACCTTGGAGGTCTTCTAGTCCAGCCCCCTGCTCAAGCAGGAGGTCCTATATTCAAGCAGGAGGTCCCATCTCAGTCAGATAATTGTCTAGTCTCTTTTTAAAAACTTCCAGTGATGGAGCGACCATGATTTCTGGTGGTAAGCTGTTCCATTGGTTGATTGTCCTCACTGTCAGGAAGTTTCTCCTTAATTTCAGGTTTCTTCTCTGCTTGATCAGCTTCCAACCATTGTTTCTTGTCCTTCCCTCTGGTGCTCTGGTGAACAACATGTCCCCCTCTGTCTTGTGGCAGCCCCTCAGATACTGGAATACTGCTACCATGTCTCCCCTGTTTCTTCTTTTCTTTAGACTGGCCAAACCCAGGTTCCGCAGCTGTTCTTCATACGTTTTGGTCTCCAGACCTTTGATCAGCTTAGATGCTCTTCTCTGGATTTTTTTCCAGTCTCTCAACATCTTTTTTGTGATATGGTGACCAAAATTGGCTGCAGTATTCGAAGTGTCTTACTAGGGCTTTATAAAGTGGTACTAATACTTTGCATGATATAAGGATATATGATATAGTGATCTGCATAAAGGAGATGATTGGGAACCACTGCTCTGGTGATTGGCTTAGAATAAATTTTCATTTATTAAAAGAGTCATTATAAACATTCATATAAAAAGGCATTACAAAAATAACTATTGCTATAGACTGTAATGATACAGACTTAAGTTCCAGCTAATGATAGTTAAACATCTCTGACAGGGCATTAGAAACAGTCCTTGGTAGTTCAACAATCTGCTGAGTGCACGACAGCCATAAGCAATGATGACAAAATGACTTGGCCTTTTCATAATTGCATTGCAACACTGCGCACTGTAACATTGCAATGTGTCATTCATCA
>NW_015387197.1:93473-106846 GCF_001527695.2 Protobothrops mucrosquamatus | reverse complement strand
TATAGACTGTAATGATACAGACTTAAGTTCCAGCTAATGATAGTTAAACATCTCTGACAGGGCATTAGAAACAGTCCTTGGTAGTTCAACAATCTGCTGAGTGCACGACAGCCATAAGCAATGATGACAAAATGACTTGGCCTTTTCATAATTGCATTGCAACACTGCGCACTGTAACATTGCAATGTGTCATTCATCACCTGCCTTCCTTGTCTTCCTTACAATGGATGCTCATAAATTGCCAACCAAAACAAATTAAAGGAGGAGATATTTTGTCCCTCCCCCCCAATCCGTTCTTAGACAGTGCTTTGTTGCTCCTTTTTTTATTGAGGCTAACTGGGTGTGCTTAGTGCACACAGCAATCCCTACTTCATGGCAGGGAAGAGTCATGGTCACCTACTTTACTGTCTCCATTGAATTTAGCCATTCGGTAGAATAGAGCACCCAGGACTGGTTCTGTGATGAAAGGTTTTTCTCTGGACCAGACAGTATCTGTGTGCTACCTGCATCCCATGGATGGGGCTTTGCTTGTTTGTGCAGACCGGTTGCTGGCATGCCACGGACGGGTACTGGTCCACGGACTGGAGGTTGGAGCCCCCTGCGGTAGAAGATTTTATGATGCTCAAGACTTCATTGTTATATTTTCCAGGAAATCTGATGTTAGAATCATGAAAGGCCTGATATAGTAGTGAATATTTGACAATATAATCCTAGAGTTTATGCTACCTTGAACTCTGCATTTGATATGAAAGATACTGGGTTGTCTTGTGTATTGTGCATTGTTTGATCCGATTACATGGGATTATTTTTGGTTTAGGAAGCCTGAGGATATACAATAGGCAAAATTATTGGAATCACCTGCCCTACTACATGCTGTTTTCACCCCTATCATTTTGCTGGTTGAGTGGGATTGGCTGTGTAGTTGTAAGAGTGATCAATACTTGTGTATGTGCAAAAGTGATACCATCAGCCAAAGGTAATATACTGAAAAGATTATCCCTGAAACCAGGTGATTTAATGCATTCATTCATGTATATCCAATTTTGAGGCAAGATGATTGAGAAAAATACTATCTGCACAGATGCAGACATTTTTGCAAACAAGTAGTTACCTCACTTCTTTTTTGCCCGGGTTCCATATGGGTTCCACTCTAGCAAGACTTAGTAACTTTGGGTTTAGGGCCTGCTAGTTCTAGGATTATGCTACCTTTGATGCTGGATGGGTTGTATAGCCCCAAACTTTCCCAAGATGCAGTCTGGGGGTCTTCTTGAATGCACAATTCATGCTCAGAGAGCAAATGGCAATCGTAGCTATGAGGACATTTGCACAGCTCGTTCATGAATTGAGGGCTTCATCCATCCATAGATACTCATAGATACATGTGCCCTAATTACTTCCTGACTGGATTGTTGTAATGCACTCTACATGGGGCTGCTGGAAGAGCATCTGGATGCAGCAGCATATGTGTTTCTAAAGCATCACCTGTTAAGTCTCTGTTCCACAAGCTGCATTGGTTACTAGTCTATTTCTGCTCCAATTCAGGGTACTAATTTTGACCTTTTAAGCTCTTTAATGTATGAGGCTGGGTTGAGGGACCACGTCTCTCCAGTAATATGGTTATCCTGTTAGATGAACTTCTGGAGGACAGGATAATACAGTACTGTTGTCTGTACATTGTTATTCTAGTGTTTCTGGATCAGGCACAAAGGTAACCATACATATTATCTATTTATGGAATTTTAATTTAGTTTAATTTGTATGGCATGCATTTAGTTTAGAAATTGCAGTCCCATACAATATAGTGGCCAGGTTTAGAATGGGACATGGGAGTATAGGTGATATCTTTTTTGAAGGAAGGGCATCCACTTCCAATTAGCTATTCATTCTGCTTATGGTATGAAAGGTCAAACAAATTGGGATTTTCAGATATATCAGTCCTATAGATTTATATTCCTACCGTTCTTTGAATCCTATGTTGTAATATTTATTTTGTGCCCTTCTAAAATGGTATACACCCAGGAAACTTTTCATGCATCTCTTTTAAAAATTTTCCCCCAATATCACTTCTGCTGTTTAAGGCAACAGTGTGCTGAGATGTGTCAAGTACTAGATCAAAGCAATAAGGTGTCATCATTACCTCTCTCTATTGAAGAAGATAGATGAGAAGGACGAGTACCATATTGCTGGGCGCCATGTTGTCCTGCAAACAAATCAGCTTTTTATCATAAATCTGACACATGTTACAAATTAGCAAAAACAATTTTGAGCCTCTTAATATAATCCCTGGAAGAATTGCAGCTGTCTATTCAGGTGCATTCAGTCTTTCCTTGATGAAAATAATTATCTTCTGCCCTCACTAAGTAATTGGCAGTTGATTGAGGTCATCGGGGCAATCAAGTCCCCAAGAGGCACAACGTACTGGTATGATGAAAAAGACAAAATCTATATAGGTTTAGGAAAGTATGGAAAAATACATTAGCTAGCTGAATGGAACAAAAAGGCTATTGCTTGTAGCCCTCTTTATAAAGGGAAATTGAAATCAAAATCAACTTGTTTCATGAAGGTATTTGCAGGATGTAGGAGGGTATATGAGAGTCATGAGTTGTAGTCATGTTGCTTATATCTCCAGATGTACCAAACCAGAACCTCAAGTCCCCTGCCTCTCTCTGTTGAATGGAATTTGAAATAAGTTTCTATCTTTGTGCAAATACAGGCAATATCTTGCCAAAAAAAAGAAGCTATGTAGTTTGGGACTAGAATAAAGATTTCCATTTAGAAATAGGCTGAGTGAAAAAAGAAAGACAAAAGACTGCATGATCTACTCTCTAGCCATGAGAGTAATTAATCATTAATCAATAATTAAGTTTGGTCCTATTTAGCAGTGTCTGAATAGAGCAGTTGTGTTCTGAAACATTAGAATGAAATAAAAGTTTGTGGCTTTTTACATATCATGATCCTTTGTCTTTCTTCCAGTCAATCTTTCTTCTAGTCCTTTGCTTCAAATATTTATTGCCCATTTACATTCCCAGTTCATTTATTAACATTTGTGTTTCATTCATTGGTACTTAGCTTCTTAGTGTAGCTTGTGCCTTGTTATAATTTAGTTTTCGATGCAAAATCAATAAATAAATAAACCTCCAGCTTCTGAAGGCAAGTTGTTTCACTGGTTAATTGTACTCTCTGTTAGGCAATTTCTTCTTAATTCCAGGTTGCTTCCCTCATTGATTAGTTTCCATCCAATGCTTCTTGTTTTGCCTTCTAGTGCTTTGGAAAATAAGTTGACCCCCTCTTCTTTGTGGCAGCCCCTCAAATACTGGGATACTGCTATTGTGTCACCCCTAATCCTTCTTTTCTCTAGGCCAGCCATACCCAATTCCTGCAATTGTTCTTCATATGTTTTTGTCTCCAGGCCTTTAATCATCTTAGTCATCTACCTTCCTCCCCTCAATGGCCATAGTTAGGTTTGACTTAGATTGTAACTGTACTTACTGATTTTTATTGTATTGATGTCATCAGTTTAGGGACATATGTAAGAGTATTATTAGAGAGGATGAAGGTTGGTTCTCCAAGCTTGTGGGTGGGTTTCTGAACATTTCATTACCAGGCAAGGTAACGTCTTCAGCAGAGTTTAGTGTTCTTCTGTTTATAAGGGCTTCAGGAATGGGTGTGTCAAGTGAGGGTCTTGTGATGGGTCTTGTGATAGGGAGGTTACTTCAGATCAGGGTCATTAGGAGGTGAACTTCTGGTGGGGGGAGGGGACTTGTGTGGGTTGGTTGAGGGTTGGTGCTATCTCTGGTTGGCTGTGTGGTTGATTTGGATTCTGAGGGGTTGGTAGGCTGATTGTAGGTCAATATGTCTGTTGATGGAATTGTTTGTGGAGTGCCCAGCTTTGATGAACTCACGAGCGTGGCAGGTGGTAGCGTGGCCAATGATTTTAGTGTTGCTCCAATTTAACTGGTGTTGTTTGGTGTCTGTGTGGGTAGAGATTAAGGATTTGGGATCGTGGCATTTGACTGTCAGCTGGTATTCATGGATCCTATTTTTTAATTGATGTGATGTTTGTCCTAATTAGAATTGGTTGCAATTGTTACAGTTGATTTTGTAGATTACATTGTTTCTTTCATCCTTCTGTATGTTGTCTTTGGTTCTGGATAATTCCTGGCAGAGTGTGGCTGTGGGTTTGTGAGCTATTGCTCTTCCTAGGGGTTGGAGAATTTTGGCTGTTATTTCTGACACCTCTTTTGTATATGGTAGAGTTAATATATGGTAGGGTTAGTAATAAACAGTAGTATTAGTATTATACACTTATGTGCTGCTATGCAGCCTTTGTGAGGTATACAACTTCTTTGTGTGTGTGATTTACACTGGAAGTGTTCTAGTCTGCAAGAGACTGGTTGTTTCAACAATATTTTCAATTACAGATTATCAACTATCATTTACTTTCTCAATAGGAGTCAGTTGTTAATGTTTATGAATAAAAGACTACATCAGGTGAGAGGTTAAGAAAGTAGAGTCAGAATGGTTCACTAAAATTTCTGTTTAACTTTTTCTTCTTTTGAATGATTTTCATTTTAACCATTTCTACAAATATTTTTTCCCAAATGCTCTTCTAATTTCACCTTGAATTAATGGCTTGCAATGCACATTTATATCAGAAATATTGAGATGTAAATCATGTTGGATTCAATAGAATATTCTTCCAAGGAAGCAGGTGAAGAATTGAATGTCACTTTGCTGAAGTCTATTCTCTCTGTGAATATAAGAGTCCATTTTGAAACCCAGAAACAAGAAAAGAATAATGCATATCTGTAAAATAGAAATGAATGGCTTACACATGGGCAGAATTTTCTGAGTCTTTCACAGAAACACTTCTGAGAATATCCATTCAAATAGAATAATGCTATTGCAGAAGAAAACCATAATATGAAGAGGTTTAAGTGGCACACCTATGTCCCTGTGAGGTTTTTTTGTATAAAATGGCCTCTTTTCTGATGCTCATGCATAATATGGTTTTAGTTTTCTCTAAAGTACACAGGACCTTATAATTCTCCTCCCCCCTCAACCTACACATAGATACAAATAGTGAATTCGCAATTTTCTTATGAATTTTATTTCAAAAGTGTTATCTCTTTCCTTTAGAATTGCTTTGTCAAAATTAGGTGCCTGGCAAGAAGGCAAGATGGATGAGCTGGTACTGTATCACATAAACCTTTGATAATTATTAGGTTAAAAAAATATAAGCAATAAATATGCAGAACTAGGATATGATATAAACTTCAGAAACTTGACAACTTGATCCTGTTTATCCTAATGCATACTCTTTAATCCAAACCCCAAAGAAAGGATAAACAGAAATATGCTAAGGAAGATAATTTAGTGGCAATGGCCCTGGCAATTACTCAAATGTTTGCTTTACTTATACCCCTTACATTTTGTAAATGTACAGAATTGAGAGACATCCAAAGTATTTTGAGTCGTACAGAGCGGGCCAAGGAAGGCACAATGCATAAGGTATAATTATACCATTAAAGAGATATGAAATTCATTCAGTATTTAGACTTCTTATTGAATGTTGCCATGCCTTGCTTTATTGACTTGTCTGTGGATATTTTCAGTGTGGATTATGTTTTGCAGTTAAAGTGTTTATTTTGCAACGCTTTGCCTCAGAGATCCTTTCAGCTCTTATCTTATTTGCATTCCATTTGCCTTAAAAATCCATGACTCTCCCCCCCTCCCCTGACTTTATATTTTGTTTGGGCAAAACATATTAAACCGGATGTTTTCTCATCTGCATGATTTTAGAGGGTTTTATGTTTCATCAAATAGGTACCATGTTCCACTTTATGTCTCAAATGAAATCGGAGTCATTTGCGAGGCAATTGGAAGATTGGAAAGTCCTCCTCACACTCTTTTTCAGGCTCTCAGCCTGAGACCACATGCTGAATTTTCATTAGCTGTTTAGCGAAAGATGATACAAGGATTTACTTGACCAAATAAAAAAAAAAACCTGACCTCGTTTTCTCTCAGCAGTGTCCTGAATAACAAAATGATGATGACAGCAATATGGTGGCACGTGCACAATGACCCATCATGGAAATACAGCCATTATTGTGTCTCAATTGTGTCTTGAGATGTCATGGGATGAAGTAAAGCATATTCAAAAAGTGTATGCCCTCATTTGTTATTGGGTAGTTTTATAATCATTTATAATTTTTGTGATCTGATAGACATGACTTTACCAGGATTATCAATTATTGCTTATTTTTGAGTTCTTGTTAAGGTCCTGCTTCATTTAATGGCATCTACCTGTCTAGAATAACAGAGTTGGAAGGGACCTTGGAGGTCTTCTAGTCCAACCCTCTGCTCAGGCAGGAAACCCTAGACCATTTCAGACAAATGGTTGTCCAATCTCTTCTTAAAAACTTCCAGTGTTGGAGCATCCACAACTTCTGGAGGCAAGCTGTTCCACTGATTAATTATTCTAATTGTCACGAGTCCTTTGTTCTAGGTTTGTTCTCTCCTTGATTAGTTTCCATTCCATCTATCTTGTCTTCTGTAGGCTTCTTTTTATTGTCTTTTTTTTCAACATTTGATTGCTTCCAGAGATTGGAGTCATAGCTTCATTATTAAGGCTTCCCATTGAGAACTCTACTTTTGCATCAGCTACTATTATAGAAGGTGATTATGGCTGATCTTCTGATTCAGGATGCGACTTAGAGCTTTAGCTTTGTACTGTCTACAACTTATTGTTTTTTTCATTTATTGAACTAGGAGAGCTTCTGCAAAATATATATTTTTCCTATTTAATGAATTGATGGAAAAGCTACAATGCAGATGATAATTTTGTTGAATGCATTACAAGAGATTTTGTTTCATTATTATGCTTTCTTATTATTGTAAGCACTGAGAATGTCTTGGTTGTGGAGGGATACAAATCTGATCAAGAAATAATCTGATTTGCTTTTATGGAGTTCAGAACTATTTTCTCCAATAGTGTAACTGAAATATGTTGATTTTTCTATTTTGAGCCTTTTTATTCAACTTTTTTTATAGCAGAGAACAATGCCTTTTATAATAAGTTTTAGCAGACTGATGGGTCTCCAATTTATAGGATGACTTGAATTTCTCCAGTACAGTAGTTCTCCATGTTGCAGATATATTTCATTGCTACAATCACAATACAGAATACAGTATCCCAAAAGTGCTTTTTCACAAGCCAACTGGTCTTTTTTGTTTTTCTTTGAAGAAGTTTTGCTTCTCATCTAAGATGCTTCTTCAGTTCTGACTGGATGGTGGGGAATGGAAAGATTCCGCAACATCCAGTCAGAGCTGAAGAAGCTTCATGGATGAAAAGCGAAACGTCTTCAAAGAAAAATAAGAAAGTCCAATTGCCTCATGAAAAAGCAGCTTTGAGATAACTATGACCTGGATGACTGAGAATCTCCATAGACATATATACAGTATCTGATATTTTGAACCTGGGAATTTTCTGCTCTGTTGCTATCTTCAACTTTCTGCTCTTAGCCATTGCCAGGGCTTGTGTTTTTTTTTTTTTTTTAAATGTACTGGCTATGTAATACTTTGGCTTATCATGTTTCTTTCTTATTCCGTACTCTTTCTTACAGGGCAATTTGGTCTCTTTGGTCTATAGTTGAATTTGAGTCCAGTCCATTTTTCCAGCTGTATATCTAATAAGAGGAATTGCCCATTTTTTAGTAATTGCTTTGATGGTATTTTTGACACTGAGTTTCGGCTTTAAGATCTTGTTGATCCTTCTGATGTATTCACTATTAACTTTGTTCTTGACTTCAGTGTGCTTGGTGTTGTCAGTCTAAAAGTTACCCAGGTATTTGTAATGATCTTCTCTATCTAGACTCTTCAAGTTATTTCCATAGTGCATTTTGATTCCTTCAGTTTTCACTATTTTTCCTTTGTTGATGAAAAAATAGCTCATTTTTTCAGTCCAAATTCCATTGCAATATCTTGGCTGTCTATTAAAACAGCAATTCTATTTCAGATGTTGTTTTTCTTTACATTTCACACTGACCATGTAAAGAAAGTGTGATAGACTGGCAGATGTTTTTGATGTTTGATAGCCATGGCCTGATTTGTTGAATATTGTTGACAGAGGAATCAATGCAATGACAAACAGTGGTGCTGATAGTGAGTCTCCTTCAAAGATTCCTTTCTTGATGTTAACCTTTCCCAGTTTCTCCTTCTGTTCAGTCTTTGTATATTTGTGACAGCTGAGCAATTTTTCTTCCCCTAGTCCTATAGCTCCTGGTTGCTAAGCCAACAGTCCTGAATCCTGTAGTCCACTTGTCACAAGTTGTCTAGGAACTCCAACAGTTAGCAGAATCCTTGTTGACCTGAGTGACAGCCAATCTAGTATAAGTTTCTCTAAGTTACATTACATTATTACATCTATGTTATAAACATACTGTTTATGGAAGAGACACTCTTTGTCAGCTGCCACCTTATCCTTGCCTGTGCTTCGTTGTATGTGGTGACAGACTGCCATGAACAAAGGGAAAGGGAACGAAAGGGGGGATGTTTGGGGAAATGAAATTAAGTGCTGTATCTCTTCAGGGTCACCCAGCTAGAAGGGGGAAGGAGCCGTATACCCACCTGCATTTGGACTGACCGTTATGGAAACATCTTGCCTGAACCTGATTGGTTACACTGGTGTGAGCAATGAGAGACAGTTAAGGGAGGGAAAAAGAAGAACTTAGGGATTTTGGCACACAATTTTCAGATCTGGCTCTGCGATATTGCAATACACTTGATCTCTAATAAACTATACCTTTTTCAACAAATGGAGCCAAAGATGGATCCATTTCTATTTAGAGATTTAAGTTCTGGCAGGTCTAACACTCTTCATCTGGCTTCTCTAATGAGACCTATCCAATACAGTTGACCCTCTGGCATAGCTATCATTTTCTTCAGAGCATTCAAGTCCCGCAACCAATTATTAGTATTAATATTAGTCTCCAACTGAACTATATTCTCCATCAGAATTACAAAACATGAGACAATATATGACGCATGTGCCCACTAAAACCTTCTAGTATGACTTTTATATATGTGCTAGCTGTACCCGGCCACGCGTTGCTGTGGTTCAGTCTGGTTAAATGGAAAAGAAAGAAAAGAGAAAGCGCACGTTTGTAATATGTTTAATTTCACAATGCTAGCGTGTGTTGCTTTTACGTCCAACAGATGGCGCTGTTTTTTTTAAAAAGCATGTTTTACCTGTCACAGGTATGACATCTATATAATAGTAGGTAAAAGGTGTATAAAAACACGCACATATTCGAATGCAACGTTGTGTCAAAATTTCAAAGCAATCGGTGAAGAACTTTTGGAGATTTAAGATTTTGAACAAACGAACATTTACATTTTTATTTATATAGATATTAAGTCTGTTGTTCACTTTCCCAAATTATTAAAAAAGGCTTTCTCTTGATTTCATAACAGTTCTCATTAATGGTAGGCGCCCTCCTAAAATACTATAATCAATTGTAGATCTCATACTTGAATAAGTGTTCAGATACACTGCAATTATTTCTAAGTTGACTAATGAAGATAATCAGGGAAGTTGGAGAAAAGACTTTATGGAAGTTGGAATGATTAGCCTTAAAAAGACAAGAGAGAAAGAGGATATTTTTCAGATATGTGAAATATTGTCATGCAGGAAAAACATATAGCCATTCTCTATTGTCACAAAATGTAGGACATAGAATAACAATATTAAGTTATTGGAAAGAAAAAAATATTAACAGTGTGGTGTTGGATTCCCTTTATTGCATCTAAACAGAAGCTAAAGAGAAATGTTTAAATTTGGATTGTTGCTTAAAAGACTGTGTCTAAATAGTCTTTTTCAACTTCATGATTCAATGTTTTAAAAATGGCTTCTTTTGATATCTTAGACTTCAACAACTTATCTAGCATTGTTATTTGTTTCTTCCGAAATCTCAGAAGTATATTTCTAAATGCATCTTCCTAGCTCACTGCTGTATGTATCTCGGCACATAAATGATTGCCATCTTTTAATGCCATACTTAGGATGCCATTTGATACTTCTTTTCATTCCTTCCCTTATTTAAGTAAGCTTGATTGAAGATACCAAAGAGCACATGGAAATAACTCTACCAAAGTTAAACAAAGTTATTACACTTTTATGCCCTAAATTTTCAGGTTGTGTTGACTATCTTGTTACCTTCTAACAGATCAGAATGACATAGTCTCTTGTAAGGTCATCAGCTTCTATTGAATATCTGGCAATACCCATCAGGAACAATTTGATCTGATTATATTTTATATACTTATATTTGCCTTTTATAACTTTTTACCCTATTTTATTTCATTAACTTTTATTCATTTTATTCAGCCATGTTACTCTAGTTTGGTCAATAACTATACTACTATACTTTGATCTTGAATATGGCAATGTTAATGCTGGTTTTAAGCCAAAAAAGAATGCTAAAGATCTAAAATCTGTATAATAATAATAAAGTTGGAAGGAACCTTGGAGGTCATCTAGTCCAACCCCCTGCTCAGGCAGGAAACCCTATACCATTTCAGACAAATGGCTGTCCAGTGTTGGAGCATTCACCACTTCTGGAGGCAGGTTGTTCCACTGGTTAATTGTTCTAACTGTCAGGAAGTTTCTCCTTAGTTCTAAGTTGCTTCTCTCCTTGATTAGTTTTCATCCATTGCTGGGCTGCATTAACAGAGGGATAGAATCAAGATCACATGAAGTGTTAATACCACTTTACAATGCCTTGGTAAGGCCACACTTGGAATACTGCATCCAGTTTTGGTCACCACGATGTAAAAAAGATGTTGAGACTCTAGAAAGAGTACAGAGAAGAGCAACAAAGATGATTAGGGGACTGGAGGCTAAAGCATATAAGGAAAGGCTGCTGGAATTGGGTATGTCTAGTTTAATGAAGAGAAGGACGAGGGGGGACATGATAGCAGTATTCCAATATCTCAGGGGCTGCCACAAAGAAGAGGGAGTCAAGCTATTCTCCAAAGCGCCTGAAGGCAGGACAAGAAGCAACGGATGGAAACTAATCAAGGAGAGAAGCAACCTAGAACTAAGGAGAAACTTCCTGACAGTTAGAACAATTAATATATGTCATATTCTATAACCAGTGAAATGTGATAATTCTGTTGTAGGAACCTGTAGCTGGACCTGTTCCAGTTTATTGGCTGTCAGTTCTTTAGATATGTCACTTCTGCATTCAAATTATGGAGGGAAAATAATAGACATTTTATCAAATGTCTACTGCTTAATCAAATCCCCCACTTTCTTAGCTTTCTAGCCTAGCTAACTGGGAGCATCTAGCCATTTATTTATTTATAAAAATTAAAAGGCTGTCCAATTTACTCATGGTGACTCATGGCTTACAAAGATAAAATCACAGTACAAAATCCCCACCTACAATCAATCAGAATAGAGCTGGAAGGGACCTTGGAGGTCTTCTAGTTCAATGCTCTGCTCAAGCAGGAGACCTTATACCATTTCAGATAAGTGGCTGTCCAGTCTCTTCTTAAAAACAGCCACAACTTCTGGAGGCAAGTTGTTCCATTGGTTAATTGTCCTCACTGTTAGGAAGTTTCTCCTTTATTTCAGGTTGCTTCTCTCCTTGATTAGTTTCCATCCATTGTTTCTTGTCTTGCCTTCTGGTCTTTTGGAAAATAAGTTGACCCCCTCTTCTTTGTGGCTGCCACTCAAATATTGGAACATGCTATCATGTCATCCTTAGTTCTTCTTTTCCCAATTCCTGCAATCGTTCTTCATATGTTTTTGTCGCCAGGCCCTTAATCATCTTAGTTGCTCTTCTTTTTGCACTTTTTCCAAAGTTTCAACATCTTTTTTGTAAAATGGTGACCAAAACTGGATGCAGTATTTTGGGTGTGGCCTTAGGTTTATAAAGTGGTACTAATACTTCACATGATTTTGATTCTGTGCCTCTGTTTATACAACCAAGGATTGCATTAGCTTTTTTGGCTGCTGCCACACACTCCTGACTCATGTTTAAGGTTCACTAGGACTCCAAGGTTCATCTTACAGTTACTGCTTTTGAACTTTTGCCTAATCTGTTCTTGTACCTTTGGTTTTTCCTGCCTAAGTGTACAACTTTGCTTTTCTCTCATGTTGTTGGATAGGGCCAATTGTTTAAGTTTGTCAAGATCTTTTTGGATCCTGAGCTTGTCTTCTGAGGTGTTGGCTATTCCTGCCAGCTTAGTGTCATCTGCAAATTTGATGAGTTCCCTTTCTATTCCCTCATCTAAGTCATTTTTGAAAATATTGAAGAGTACTGGGCCTAAGACAGAACCTTGTGGTATCCCATTGCTTACTTCCCTCCAAGTAGTACTATTGAAAACAACCCAATGAGTATGGTTTGTCAGCCAGTTACAAATCCATCTGGTCCTGATGCTGTCTATCCCACATTTCTCTAGTTTACCATGAAGTAGAATGTGGTCTACTTTGTCAAATGCCTCCATAAGTCTAAGTATACTATGTCCATAGCATTTTGTTGATCTACTAATTTAGTCACTTTGTCAAAGAATGAAATAAGATTGGTTTGGCATGCTCTGTTTTTAGCAAAGCCATTCTGGCTACTAATTATAACTTCATTTGTTTCTAGATGATCACAGATCAATTTTTGGATTATTTTTTCTAGAATCTTCCCAAGTATTGATGTTAGGCTGGTTGGTCTGTAGTTTCCTGGGTCTGTTCCCTCCCCGCTTTTTTTGAAGATGGGAACCACATCAGCTCTTTTCCAATTCTTTGGTAGTTCCCCAGTGCTCCAGGGCAGTGGTGGGATTCAAATATGTGTGGATGCCACTTCTGGGCCTGGGCAACAAAAAATTAGCTACCAGTTCTGCCGAAGTGTTGCGAACTGGCTGAATCCCACCACTGCTCCAGGGGTTTTTAAATATATGGTACAACAATCAGACCAACCACTTGATAGACTCCCTACCCCTTTGGTATCCCCAGGTCTATTGGCATAATTATGTCTTCAAGGTCTTGCAAAAGACTGCCAAAGGGGGGGAATCTTATCTCTGTAAGGATGATATTCCACAGGGAGGAAGCCACCATGGAGAAGGCCCTTCTTCTTGGTCCCACTAGATGAACTTCTTTAAGGGAGAGGACTTGTAATGTCCCCTGCCTCCCTGCTCTAGTGGGTTAGGTAGCTGTGACTTGGAAAAGACGGTTCTTCAAATGAACCGCTGGGGGAGATCATTCGCGGCTTTGGGGTGGATTTCCATCAGTACGCTGATGATACTCAGCTGTACATTTCCACCCCAGGCCACCCCAACGATGCCCTTGACGTGATGGCCCGTTGCCTGGAGGCCGTAAG
>NW_015387197.1:55727-93059 GCF_001527695.2 Protobothrops mucrosquamatus | reverse complement strand
AGCGGGATTGGCCTAGGGGAATTTTTAGTGGGGTTTTAAGAATAATTTTAAATTGACACAGGCCACATCAAATATTTCATTTTAATTAGGTTTTAAAGTGGGTATTTTTATCTCTGTATCTGTTTTACCAGGCTGTCAGCCGCCCTGAGTCCGTAAGGAGAAGGGCGGGATAAAAATCCAAACAAATAAATAAATAAAACCTTGCCTAAAGTTAAGCAGGACCAGCTCTGACTAATACCCAGATAATAGGCAATTCAAGAAGTCAAGAGCAATAGAAAAAGATTGGGAAGTAAAAAAAAGATCATTGGAAGCCAAAAATTAAACATGAATGGGTTTTAGTAAGTCATCAGGAGTTGAATCCAAAGGTGACATTATATTACAGTCAACTGGGGTATCAAAAACATTAAAAGGAATAAATCCATTTTCCCACTCTGTAATTAGAGCAATGTTCTAATATTAGAATGAAGTGGGAAGAGGGAGATAGAAGGAAGTACAGAGATATTATTTTTTAGGGTTAACCCTTTAACCTCTGGAACATGCAGTTCTCAGTGTAGGTTGACCATTGGAGGCCCTGCTAAAATGTGGTTGATTAGCAAATAAGAATGAAGATCTTTACTACGTCGTTGCCCTCCTGTTCTACATCCCTAAATGCTTTCAAATATACCTATAGTATTGGTTTTTTAAAAAATCAATTTTTATAAGCTGTCTTGAGCAAAAATAAGTTCAGTTCAAATAAAGTAGAGTCTACCGTAGTATGTCTCTGCACAAAATGCTACTCACATCCATTCACCATCTTCTGCTGAAACATTGTGGGGCTTCTCATGAAGTGCATCTGAAAAACTGCACAGTCATCAGATTGCTGTGATGTGTAGTTTGACGACTTGATTACTTCTCCCTTGCAGCAATTGCTCAGAGAGAGATAAAACTGATGGACACGGAGACCTTCCCAGTGCAACCTCACTTAGAAATATCCTCCTTAGCAAGTTTAGAAGGTGGACTTTCTTGTCTAATGTTTGGTGGAGAGCTAAATTCAGCAGAATTCAGCACTAGTTCGTGAAACGGATAATTTTCATATTCTTTTCATATCCTGTCCCCTTGAGATCTTTTGGAGGGGATGGTTTTAATATGTAAATTAACTAAATAAAAGAAAGCAGGTTGCGGCTATCCTGAGGATACTAAATAATAGATCATGTGTTGTGCATTGTTTTCTATATATAATTAATATGTGATTTTTTTTTCTTCTTGGTGTGTAAAAATCTCGGACATCATATCAGTGAATAAATACCCCAAATGGGGAATTGATTTGTGAATATGGTTGCAAGAATATGACTGTCCAAAAGAGAGTGACGGTAAACTCTGCTTTGTGCTGTAGAAACATTAGTGTGGTATTTTAAATGGCACTCAAATAAGCCACTTTGCAATCATAATTCATACTTACATGAGAATTTAATGGATAGATAACAGTTTATTTTGCAGTGATATAATGTTGTAAACGGGCATGTGCATAACAACAAATAATAGTTGTTGTTTTTTTGCAACTATAGCCAGAGGCAAACCATGTATCTATTTATCTCTGACTTAATATATATTTGCTTCTGTTGGAAAAATAATGCTTTGATAAGAAGCTGGTATGTGGAATAATTAATTTTATTTTGTTTCTCTGAGAGCAGCTTGATGAATACACCATAGATTTGGTCTTTACTCCCCAATGAGAGGATTCACTATTACTAAATCATAAAGATGCTGCTGCAGTAAGGTTTATGAAATTTAGTTAATATTAATAGAAAAATGTGGTGGTGGTTGCAGGCATGGATGTTTTCATGAGGTTGGCTGCTCAGAGAGGAAATACTCAAAGCCTAATTCTGAATTATCAGTTAAATAACAGAGGTGTTAGAAAACACCCACCATGGATTTCTATAGGCAAAGATCTATAAAATCCATCAACATGAATTCCACAATAAAAAATGGATGGCAATGTTGAAATAAAGCACCAAATTTAGTTGAAATTTGAAAAACAAAGAAGTACAGTTAGCCCTTGACTTACGAACAAAATTGACCCCAACATTTCCATTGTTAAGTAAGTTTTGTTGTTAAATGAGTTTTGCCCCATTTTACGACTATTCTTTCCACAATTGTTATGTGAATCACTGCAACTGTTAAGTTAGTAACATGGTTGTTAAATGAATCTGAGTTTCCTATTGACTTTGCTTGTCAGAGGGTCACCAATGGTGATCAAATGACCCCAGGGCACTGCAGCCATCATAAATACATGCCAGTTGCCAAGCATCCAAATTTTTATCATATGACCATGGGGATGCTGTAACAGTTGTAATTGTGAAAACGGTCATAAGTCACTTTTTTCAGTGCCGTTGTAACTTTGAATGGTCACTAAACAAATGGTTGTAAGTATCAAGCATGGGAAAAATCAGAAGTCCAGGCAATTCAAATGAATATAAAGGTTTATTTCAAACTTTTGTTCTCTACAAGAATCTGAACTACTAACAGTCAAAGCAAATAGGTGCTAGATAAGAGATAATGGAATTCAAGGTGAACTGGACTTAGATCTCTTGTGGGCACGAAGAGACTTGAGACTGATGATGTGTTTGATCCCTCCCTCATCTCCTGCAGTAAGTCAAGGATGGGAATATCCAGAGTATCCCAGAATGTAAGTTAAATTGTGGAGAAAAGATTTGAAAGATAGCAATACTTGTAATGTGGTTACCAACAGAAAGCTATGGATATATAGTATCCACATATGTATGTGTGTGTGTGTGTGTGTGTGTTTGTGTGTGAGTGAAAATCATAGATTCCTACTGTGCCAGCTTCAATTAATACACCTGTGACAAATTAAAGATGTAATCATTACAAACTTCATTTTCTATGTTCCAGTTTATAAAGAGTCTCTTGAAGTCTTGCATCCAGTAGTGTGACATTTCTTTACAAAGAGGCTACTTCTCCTGTAACATTTCTCAAAATGCGCAATCGCCATAGGAAGCTATTTGGTCATCTCACCTTCAAAAGAATTGCAGAAGGATTTGTAGGATATTTGAAAGTTAAGAATCATTGAAGATTATTGAAAAAAGCTAACCATAATCACACATCAATCTGGAATTTTTAATGGAAAGAATATATTTTCTTTGTGCTGATGTTCATTCCATAAATTTGACAGGCGTGACACATTAAAATTCATGGCAGAGTTCTTTTACAATTGTATCTGACCCTAAGTCACTCCGCATGTGAGATAGACAGTTTCTAAACTTAATATATAAATAAACAAAATCAATAAATAACTTGAAACCCTCTCTCTTCAAAATCACATATATTGCTAATTTAGTCACCCTTATTTCCAAAAGAGATACTGTATATATATTTAATAATTATATTCACATCTTTATGCCCATCATAAAGAGAAGTATTACAAAAAGAGAATGGTCCCTTGTGCATCACATTATATGAATCAGTCTCTGGTTCATATTTGAAACCTTTCTGTAATTTCCCTAGCCTTGGGAGTAATGAGACTTAAAATGACAGTTTTAATATAATATTATGAAAGGTATCATCTTTTGCAAAAGAATAGATTTCTGTGGTGCCTATAAATTGTTCGTCACTGGGAACAATCTGCTGAATATACCCAGACTGTAATTTAAATTGCCCATCGCTAATTATAGTGATTATGTCATTGACCAGTGTTGTGGAGTAAAAAGCATACAATGTCTTGTAATTACAAATATAGAGAGAAAAATTCATTTTGATTAGTCTGAATAGTTGGAAAGGACCACCTGACCACAGAAACTTCATTTTAAAACTTCTTTAACCTAAAATTGTATTACGAGTGCAAGGGTCCTACCAAGCTGAACATTTCCAATCTCAGTTTTCAGACTGGTATGAAAAGCAATTGCAAATGCTCATATTTAACAACTGTTTTGATTTCACTCATTGATCTTTAGTATTAGGTACTTCTAGAGGTGACATGATAGCAGTGTTCCAATATCTCAGGGGCTGCCACAAAGAAGGAGTCAAGTTATTCTCCAAAGAGCCTGAAGGCAGGACAAGAAGCAAGGATGGAAACTAATCAAGGAGAGAAGCAACCTAGAACTAAGGAGAAACTTCCTGACAGCTAGAACAATTAATCAGTGGAACAACCTGCCTCCAGAAGCGGTGAATGCTCCAACACTGAAGTTTTTAAGAAGAGACTGGACAGCCATTTGTCCGAAATGGTATAGGGTTTCCTGTCTGAACAGGGAGTTGGACTAGAAGACCTCCAAGGTCCCTTCTAACTCTGTTATCCTGTTATTTCAACCTGAGCTACAAATATTAATCTGTGACAATGTGAGAAAGATCCAACTGTGCTGCATGACAATTGACTTGGTTGTTTTGTTGTGCTCCATTATCAAATTGCTGGCCTATGAGTATAACTTTTTTGATAGAAGCATGAAGTCTTCTGTTGTTTACTATAGAACTCAATCTATTCTTTCCAGTGAAAATATGGTTGCCATTTTCCAGGCAAAATATGATTAAAATGAATAGCATCCTAGGAGAGCCTTCCACAGGAGAAGGGTATTTTATACACATTTCTAGTTTCATAGCGCACATAAAAGTCTAAGCCCTGTGATTTAACCACTATTGCTACATCTGCATGACATGTTATGCCCAAATTAAGAAACCCTGTTATATCTTAATTGATGTCCTAAATTCTTGCTAAAACCTATTATACAGGCCAATTCTACTTTTTCCCAGCCAAGCATGTTGTGGGAATTGATTTAGTTTTCTTCGAGAAACAGACTCTGAAATATTTAGGAGAGAGTGCTAAGTGGGAAATATCTCCAAACTCTATTTTTTGGGTTTAATCAGGGGCCATTATTATCACCATCTACATCCTCATCTTGTCTTCTGAAGAACACTGAGAAAATGTTAGTTGCAAGCTTAAGAATTGTCCAAATATTGCTGCAATACCATATATACTGTATGTGGCTCAGAACAAAGTTGTTTTTTCAGAACTAAATTTTTTAAGATGAATATTTTTCCCCCAGCTGTTTTGACAATTGTATTGTTGCAGTTCCAATAATTATGGGAAAATAGCTGCTGTTTAATTCCATCATCTTTGTATTTAAATTAAGTTCCAACATTAACTTCTGTTTTTTCCCCAGTGCATTCTGAGCTACGCTATTGCCATATCTATAACTATTGCCATATCTATAACTAAAACTATTTTTCTATAACTTCTGTGATACCTGACATGTTTATATCATGTGGATTGTCACCAGCTGTCACTTAATGATGAGGAATAGGTTAGAGAGTGCAATTTTCTTCATCCTCTCAAATAGCAGTATGTCTTGGACCCATCAGCAAGGAAAGTGCAAGGAGGAGTGAGTGATATTATATATGTCTATGTCTCAGCAAGTAGATAATTGGTGTCCTTTATGTGAAGTCATGATATAGAATATGAGATTTCATTTTGATGTCACAGGATCCCTGAACTTGGTTAAAGCTGAGACACATGGTCCAGTTCCATGTGGAATTCAATACTGGAACTCATAAGAAAGAGGATGACAAAATGACCTATATCCTATGTTAAATCTACAAAATCTTTGCAGGGGGAGCTTTATTTGGCTTAATGAAATCACAAGATTTGTGCTGAACACCACACTCTAATTTCTAGAGTTACATCTGGAAACATCTTGTTCTATTTTTGTGATTTTGTGTCTGGTTTGGAAGATGCCAAGTGAGTTATTTTTTTTTCTCTAAAAACTGTTTTAACTTTGTGCATCTTTTAAATTATATTTCTTACATTTTTTGAAACAACTGAGGTAAAGCTATTTTGATCATTCCCAGTTTTTGGTGAAATCTGTGCAGTACCAGCTTAGCTTAGACTTTATTTTCTGAAGACTTTTTTTAAAAAAAACTTTCTACAATGCCTTTTATTTGAACTATCTGTTGGTAATCATTTTTTAAAAGACTTTTGTTGTTGCACTTGTTCATACATTCCTTTATCTAAGTATAGATAAAGGAATGTAAGAACAAGTGCAACAACAAAATAACAGCAGCTTCACTGCATCTGTTGCCAGCCATGGACCTTGTTTAAGATTTCAGAGTGAAGAACAGGAATTGCTGCAGTCTGTTCAATGTGATTTGTTAGTGCCAAATTTTGTTGATAAAAACATTCTGATGCAGCTTATTATTCTTGATTTTTCATTGGTTGATTTAATATGGTCCAA
Source organism: Protobothrops mucrosquamatus (assembly GCF_001527695.2). Taxonomy (NCBI): domain Eukaryota; kingdom Metazoa; phylum Chordata; class Lepidosauria; order Squamata; family Viperidae; genus Protobothrops; species Protobothrops mucrosquamatus. The sequence continues at coordinate 86,844 of NW_015387197.1, read as the reverse complement.
AGTCTGGCAGTGTTACTTAGGGCTCCTTTTAGCACTCTGATAAATTCAGTATGTGCTCTCTAGTACAACTTTTGTCATCTCTACTCTCCTGGTTCCTTTGGAGGGAAAGTGATGACTTTGGTTCAGGAAGTAGTGAATGCTTCATTGGGAAAGGAGGTATTTCCATAGTCTTGAAGAAGATGGTTATTCAACTGCTCAAGAAGCCTTTCCTCAACCCAACAATTTTAGACACCCACCTCCCAGGCGCCAAACTTCTTTTATAGTAAGGTTATTGAAAAAGAGGTGAGCTGTAACCTACAGAGCACATTTGAATACGAATATTATCTAGCAATTATCAAAGGATCAAAACAGCATGGGTTATTATCCTTGCCAGGATCATTATAGAGGCAACACACACCTACTGTCTTTTGGACCCCTCACGGGTGCTTGATAACATCAGTCATGGAGTCCCCTTAGACTGCTTGTGAGAACTAGAATTTGGGGTCACTGTGCTTCAGTGGTTCTGCTCCTTCCTCACCAAGACTATACTTCCAGGGTCTTCATTAATGCAGTCCCACAAGCCTTGATTCTCCATTTCTCCTTCCTGGCCCTTTCATATCCATATAATTTGGTGGGAAAGTTATTTGTTGGCTTGTTCTGAAATGCTTTCACTACATTCATCACACTCATACCTTGGTCTTACTCTGTTAATCCATGAACCATCTCCAGTGTTGAACATCCCTGTCAAGACCTCAGGCTAACTGGAAAAACCATGTTTTGATGCCCTTCCAGAAGACTAAAAGGGTGAGGACAGACCTCACCACAGTTGGGAGAGATACTCCATAGAAACAAAACAGCAGAAAGCCCTTATAGACCAAGCCAGATGAAATTCTTTGACAACGTTGCGTATTTGGCATTTGGTTATTTTATTCTGACTTTATGTTATTTGATACCCATTTATTGTGAATGATTTTATACCAATTCAATTGGCTACTCTTTTTAAAAAATGTTTTATGTTATGATGTGAACTGCTTTGGAATGTGACAGTATGAAAATATGATATATTTAAGATAATCAATAAAAAGAAAACAAAAATTGGGATCAAAATTTTAAAAATATTAATTTGGAAATACAGTATATATAATTTTATGGAGATATATAACATTTTAAACATCGGTACCGAATTCTTCCATCTAAAAGCGTTTGGATAGAAGGAATTAAATGATCACCAATTATATTGCTGATAAAACTTTAAAAAAATTAAGAAGAAACTTTAATAAGGAATTTTCTAAGACTGTTTTCTATGACATTTGCATTGGGGGTTTTTTAGCCAATGATAATGCCCAAAATTGTAAATACTATGAAAGAAAGAAAGAAAGAAAGAAAGAAAGAAAGAAAGAAAGAAAGAAAGAAAGAAAGAAAGAAAGAAAGAAAGAAAGAAAGAGGAAGGAAGGAAGGAAGGAAAGAGGAAGGAAGGAAGGAAGGAAGGAAGGAAGGAAGGAAGGAAGGAAGGAAGGAAGGAAGGAAGGAAGGAAGGACGGTGTTTTCTATTGTTTTGCTATGGTAAATCAGGCAACTTTCAACAAAATCAGATTAATTTTCTGTGCTATATATCATTTTATATGCCTTGAGAAAAATGAAAAGTACAGTTACATTGGCATTAAGTACTGAAGACAGTTGCACAATGTTTCCGGTTGCCTCTAACGTGTCAAAAAAAAAAAAAAACTTAAATAGGCATAGCCTCCAGAAATGGTTATAGGAACTACTCTGATTTTAAAAACCTTGTGGATATGTAGAAGCTTTTAACAATAAAATGTAATTTTTAGAGTTACAGTGCCTTTTATAAATAATTCTTGACAAGTCAGTTCTTGATTACTTTCAAAAACAGGCTTTGAAGAAATCTTACAAAGAGTTCTATAATAACTCCTCAAATTCGAATTCCAACTTCATTTTCCATAGGTTTCTCAAAACAGCCTGATACAATAGTTTTGTATGATATTGAAAAGGGCTCTTTTGATTTCTAAAGGATGTGTTCTTTAAAAGTTGTTAATGCTTTTAGTTGGAGAGTTCTATTGAACTCAAAAATCACATTCAAAAGGAAGGTAGAATTTTATAACCCTCCTTTTTTTTTTTTTTTTTGCAAAACATCTTAAGTAAAAATAGGTTCCTTGCCAAGTCCTTTCTTGAGTTGATTTTATTTATCTTTCTATTTACAATTTGGGTGATCTAGAAATACAAGAAGAGAGAAAAGGTCATGATCCAGAACTTCTCTTTATGCTTTCTGTATTTCTGAGGGGTTTCTGATAGATTTTATAGATTTCTGATATTAATCTATTAATATCAGGAAGGAATGCCATAAGGAATTGAGTGTCTAATGCTACTACCAATTTAATATCATTTCACTTCTGAACAATATCAGTTAACTGTTTTAATTGAAAGGATCAAAATAAACTTTTCTTTATTTAACTTAGTAGAATTACAATTCTACTTTAACATATGTGGTGGCGTGGTGGTACAGTGGTTAGAATGCAGTATTGATTAGCACATTAACATTTCATGTTCTCTGACTTTTTTTCCTTTTGATTTTTGTTCCATTTATGCTTTAAATTGTTGAGTAACAATTGTAGCATATCTGTGAGGGGCACAGTGGCCTAATGGTTGATTGGAAGGTTGGCAGTTCGAGACCCAAGCAAAGCATGATGAGTTGAACTCCCGTTCTTTCCTCAGTTTTTGACAATCTAACAGTTCAAAAACATGCAAAATGCAAATAGATAGATACCACTTCAGTGGGAAGGATTTCCATGGTCCTGTGGCCATCATGACTATACACCGAGGTGCACAGAATGCTGTTACCTTCCCATCAAAGTGGTACCTATTTATCTACTTGCATTTGCATGCTTTCAAACTTCTAGGTGGACAGGACCTGGGGCAATTAATGGGAGCTCACCCTGACATGTGGTGCTTAGGTCTTGAACCCAGGCTGTCAGTTTTCCAGCTGACAAGTTCTGCATCTTTAGCCACTGAGCCATCACGCCCCCTTGACTGAAGTTAAAAAGAGAGATGTGAGAAGATTAAAAAACAATGGCAATATATGCAGTGTTGTGGAAGTGAAAATAGTTTGCAAGGATAGAAAAAATGGAGACATATATTAAGTAACATAGGGTAAGCAATGATTTAGATTTAGAAATTATGCAGTAATTTCTTTGGCTGCCTAAGTCTTACTCCTTAAATATTATGCATAACATTGCTTAACCTGATGTGATGCATATATGTGTGTGTTTATCTAATTTATGTGTTCACACACACACACATACACAAATACATTCATGAGCATGAACTCCAATTTAACTACTTTTTCAATGATATCCTAGTCTGGGTCCAACTAATGTGCTTTTCTCTTTTGCTGTGCATGAGAGTCAAGGTCAAGAGCCATATTATTTTGTGGGCTACAACAGTTCAGCATATAGTTAAATATTTTCTTTAGCAAATTGGTTTGTATGCATCAGATTGGTACAGTTTTCTGCTATTCCTCCTCTTGATAATTCTTTTTCTTTGTCATTCTTGACCAATTTCTGCACTCTGTTAAAGGCAAAATACACTTGACTACTGAATAATGTTTTCCAGCAATTTGATAACTGGGCAAAGGTGCAATCTCTGATTTTTAGGCTAGGAAATTAATAAGGGGAGATTTCTCCTGTTGATGCATTTTATTCTGATGATTCCCTTTGATATGAAAGCCTGAATGCCTTTCACATAATCAAAACATCTGACAGTTGTCTGACTTCAACATGAGTGATAAAAAAGAAATGAAATGTTCCACAGATTGAGGTGATAGTTGCAGAGATTCTGAAGAAAAATGATGGAAAACTTCTTATTGCCTCCCCTTCTTTAGCTTTTGATGTATTTTGATGTATTTTATTATTTAGGGATCAGGTGAAATGTTAAACTGAATAATTAAACAATGCCATTCTTTCAAATAGCAAAGCATGAGATTGATTTACACCAAGACTTGTGTTGGAATACAGTGTTTTATGCAACAACTACAGCCAACCAGTAGATGGCAATGTTTATAAGCTTGCATCTATGGTATATACTCTATGTCTTTTCCTTCTGAGTATAGTTCCCTGTATCCTGTCACAATTAAGCACTAAAGCACATGGTGACTGTGCACTTTGTTTGTTCTGTAGGGCTATATAAACAGAATTTCTAACAATTTGGCAATGGGCTTCATTGATGCTTTAGTTCCATCTTCTCTCCAACATGATGGCCCTTTAAAGAAAAGAGGAGATATCTCAAAATTTTACCCATCCTCAGGCCTGATGTCATAGCATAACTGAGGGATTCCTAGAAAATTAACAGCGATGGAGCTAGTCTCACTTCAGGGAGGAAAAATGTCTCTTAAGATTGATTCCACTGATTTTCTGTATTGAATTAAAAATTACAATTTAACAAATTTTGGAAGGGCTTTGAAGGGTGTATGTAGCTCTAAATTTGCAAGCTAGCTTTTATCAAAATATAGTTTTAAATATTCTTTCTAATATTTATTACCACTATCTATCTTACAAAGGTAAACAAAATGATTATATTATATCTCTTTACAGAACAGTGTCTAAGTCTGATATACAACCCAGATCAAGAAGCAATACCTAATATATATATACTAATGTAGTTTACAGTGCATTAATAAATAAAACAAAAGTAAAAGGGACAACATATCAATTGAAGGTAAATAACAAGAAGGAAAATAAAGAGTTTCCATAGAATTTAAAAAAAAAAAGTTGAAAAAAGCCATCTCTCAATCCAGCTGTATTGGATAAATAGTGCCTAGTTTTCAACCTTTCCTTTTGGATGAAAGTTGATGAGAGATTAGTGAAGAATCAATTAAAGAGGATCCTATCAGAAATGAGGTATCTGGATCCCCTTTTAATCAGGATTCCACTCATACAAGGGACAGAAACTTCAGTCACCCTGATCAAAATCTTCTCTGGGACCTGATAGTGCACTATGTTTCTTCTAGTTTTATTGAACTGCTCAGTTGCAATCAATGCAGGGTGTCTTTCTGGACTGGCTGCAAGGGCTGGATGTTGGAGGCACCATTTTAGAATATCAATCAATAGTTGTGGGCAAAGAACAATCAAGCCCATGGATATTTCAAAGGGGGATGTAATAGGTCTCAAGTTATTTAATATCTATGTGAAACTAGTGAAAGAAGGCATTCATCCATTTAGCATAAACAATCAATATACTCAGTCTTTAAATGATAACCCAGACTCCACTGGAGAAGCTGTAGAAATTTTGAACAGCAGAGTAAAGGTTCTAAAGGTTTGAATGGGAATCTCTTAACAACAATCTCATAATCAGCCAATGTAGTTTGCAGGGCTTTCATAAATAAAACAACAATAAAACAGCAAGTCAGAGCTCTTGTATGGACCTAAACATCTGAGCTTCCCAATATTAGAAAACATCTGGGAAGTATTCTTCTAAAAGAAGAGGTCTGTCACATGGTTTCATGGGAACTGTAAGTGGAAGCTATGGTCAGGAGGACTTTGTCCTGCTTTGGCTGGTGAACACAATGGGCTTGAATCACCCCTTTTGCCAGGTAATTTAGTGAAGGTCCTCTCAAAGTTCTGCCTCCATGTATAAAGTATGCAGGCTAGAAGACAGGCCTTTTTGGTGGTGGCTCCAACTTTGTAGACTCTACTTTGTAGGATTTGTTCGTATGCTTATATTGCAGAGCATCCAGAGTGCAGTGGGGTGGTTTAAAACTGTTGTAAATAAATAAAAAAACATGATTTTAAAACTTCATAAAAGAAGAAAGCATGCTCACAATCCAATTTCAGCATATAAACTGTTAAAACATCTGAGATACTTGGATAGACTGCAGTCATATAACTGTGCTTCATCACCTTAATCTGCATTTATGAAAAGTAAAGCAAAAAAATATATGAAAATGTGTGGCTTATTTTTTAACAGAATCAAATCTAAGCCTTTCATATATATGGACAGTGAAAAGGAGATACGTGTCTCTTCAAAACAAGGCAATCTGTCACTTTCATGTGACCAATCTGGGCTATCGTACTTTGATTTCCTGCCAGTTGGATATATGCTTTTTTCAATATGATAATTATTGAAATCTAAATGGAGCAAAGACAATCTTATAATAAAAAAATGAGAAAGAATGATCCCCATAAAAAGAAAACATGTTTATGACTATAAGTGGAGGTAGCTTCCTCCAGATTCATAGATCATTTCTGAAAAATTCTGAAAAAAAACCACAGTGAAAGGACGGAGCAGTCCTTGGTGCTCTCTGAGCTTAGTTGTTTCCTTGCAGATGTTGTTATTAACCAAATTAGGTAACATCATCAGTGAGAATAGAATAGAATAGAATAGAATAGAATAGAATAGAATAGAATAGAATAGAATAGAATAGAATCAGAGCTGGAAGGGACCTTGGAGCTCTTCTAGTCCAACCACCTGCTCAGGTAGGAAATCCTATACCATTTCAGACAAATAATTGTCCAATCTCTTCTTAAAAACTTCCAGTGTTGAAGCATTCACAACTTCTGGAGGCAAGTTGTTCCATTGATTAGTTGTTCTAATTGTCAGAAATTTTATCCTTTGTTCTAGGTTGCTTTTCTCCTTGATTAGTTTCCATCCATTGCTTCTTGTTCTGCCTTCAGGTACTCTGGAGAATAGCTTGACTCCCTCTTCTTTGTTGCAACCCCTGAGATATTGGAACACTGCTCTCGTCCTTCTCTTCATTAAACTAGACATACCCAATTCTAGCAACCCTTATTTGTTTTAGCCTCCAGTCCCCTAATCATCTTTGTTGCTCTTCTCTGTACTCTTTCTAGAGTCTCAACATCTTTTTTACATCGTGGTGACCAAAACTGGATGCAGTATTCCAAGTGTGGCCTTACCAAGGCATTGTAAAGTGGTATTAACACTTCATGTGATCTTGATTCTATCCTTCTGTTAATGCAGTGAGGTTTGCTCTCATTTTATATTCTAGTGACTTGCCCTGTCGGTATTGGTGGGAGTGGACTTGGTAGTCCTTTGATTGGGCTGTTTACTGTTAGCTTGTTTGACAGATTTTTGATTGGGATGTTTACTTCTTGATTGTTGGCCTAGTGTTAATCTTAGTGTTAATCTCTCCTCATCTGAGTGTTGATTGCTGGTGAGGAGGTGTTTTGGTCTTTTCGTTCCCCTTTTGGCTTATCATCTCTTTTGAATGGTATGTAAAAGCTGTAGGTAGGGTCCCTGGTAATGATACAATCGGATGCAGTGTTATGTCAGGTTTGTGTGTTTTAGGGCATCCATAGAAGTCTGTGGTAAAGGCAACACATTCTCAGAGCAGAAATGTAGAGAATAGCATTCAAAAGGCAAGGAATTGGAAAACTTCACTGTTCTGGGGAAATGTTGGGAAAGAGAAAGATGTACTTGAACTAGGAAGTGTTATTGATTCTATATCAGTCTAAGGTCCATTCAGAGACAGTCAACTGCTTGAAATGGCAACCATTTCAGAAATGCAATAAAGATTAGTTCTGGTGTCTAGAGAGCTTCTGCCAAGATTATGTCTGCTTTGAGAAGTCTGACAATATGTCAACCTCATGAGCATATACACCTGAATTCTGGAATCACCCTAGTGAGAGAGCATCAGCTCACATCATTCCAGTGTTTCTTACAGTCCAAAGTAAGTTCATTTTATGGCAAGTTCAAGCTGAAAGCATTCTAGATATATACAGTGGAAATGCAGGTGAGGATTCCAACTTCCAGTTCATAGTATGTGCTAGTTGCAGAAAGAATACAATAATAACATGATCAGTTGTTGTTGTTAGTTGCGAAGTCGTATCCGACCCATTGCGACCCCAAGGACAACGTTCCTCTAGGCCTTCCTGTCCTTTACCATCTTCTGGAGTCCATTTAAGTTCATGCCTACTGCTTCAGTGACTCCATCCAGCCACCTCATTCTCCATCGTGACATGATCAGTAGATTGTAATAAATCAAGAATGATAAAGGAAAAAGATGTTTCATCTTGATCACAAAGGGATCTAAGTTGTCTGATCATATGGAAATCTCTTTCAATCAGGTAGCATGAGGGCTTGCTAAGCAATTAAGATTTTTTTGGAGTTAGGTGGCTATCATATGGATCCATCAGAGCTGTGGTGGGCAAACTATATTACACAGAATAAAAGATCAGAGTGATATGCAAATTAAGGGGCAGTGGAGGTATAGCCTGATTCTAGATTGTGTGAATCAGAAGAAGAAAAAGAACAGTTGAGTTACGTACCATAATAAATAAATATATGAACAAACTTTTTCATTTTTTCGGAATATTAGATCATTACTAATAGAAGAAGATGCCCAGTTTCATAAATATCAATGCAGAAACTTTAATCTGCATACCTTTAAAAATTTGTGTTTTCTTAAAGTAACCATCCCTTTTGTATTTCACCAGAACAGGATGAAATTTACAGCACATCTAGAGTACTAAGCAATGAAATATATCGCATTTCATAAAAATCAATGGGAGGATTTTCAAACATGATTCCTTTCTGTTCTGATTTATTATTCTTAAAAAGGGCCCTTGTTTCTTTTGTTTGATTTGAAATAGAATATTATGGACTTTGCATCAAGAACAAAAAAGAAATTTATGACTGGGAGGAGATATTGAAACTAATGGCAAAGTTCAAATTAAAAAACGGCTATAATAAGGAATGACAATGCTTCTTCCTAAATGCAAGGATCTCCAAAATCAGCAAGAGATCATAGGTTATGGAAGAAGGGAAACACAGAAAAGAGAAAATGTTTTAATTGTCCCCCTGGAAAGGGGAATAGAATTGGAATAATTCATATAATTGGATTACTAGGGTCTTTCTGATTGGATCATAATCTGAAATTCTATCAACCCTCACCTCAGAATACAAATTAATAGAGTTAATGGACCGTAGAGCTCTTCTAATTCTACCCTCTGCTCAAGCAGGAGACCATTACATCATTTCAGTCTCTTCTTAAAAGCCTCCAGTGATGAAGCACCACCAAGTTCTGAAGGCAAGTCATTCCACTGATTATTTTTTCTCAGCATTAGGGATTTTTTTCTTACTTCTAGGTTGCTTCTCTCCTTGATTAATCTCTTTCCATTGCTTCTTGTCCTGCTTTCAAGTGCTTTGGTAAATAGGTTGACCCCCTCTTCTTTGTGGCAGCCCCTCCATATCAAGATATTTTACAAGAACAAGCAGGATAGGATGGAGAGTGATATAGCAGAACTTTCAAATTATAATTATGTGCGCCATGTCTGGACTGCTAAATTCCAAGTCAACAATAAAAATCAAATCTTATATTTTGATTAACCTTATTCTTAGAAATGGGGTTTGTTAATATACAACAATTCAGGGATGTATAGCTATTTCTCACAAAAATAGTTTGTAGAAAATATGCTTATATAAAATAACTGTTGCTATTGGAAACGACTGGATTAAATTCAGAGCAAGAATTTCATAAGAAGCATACCAATGGGCCAATTAGTTTTCCAGTGTGGTTTCACAAGTCTACAGAGTGTTAATTTTACTTACAGAAGTTTAATTAACTCAAGCTCCACCCAGAATGACTGTGCTATAATGGAATCACAAAATCCACCATACTGGAACTACAAATTCAGCCTAGGAACTGGTACAGATTTCCCAAATGACACATACACAAAACAAGCTATATTTGTTAGCACACTAAACTAATGTACCATAACACCCTTCAAGCTTTGCACATTACAATTGTTATTTTAAAACCACCGACAGCCATATTTTCTACTAGTGGTGTAACACTCAAGTTAACCAACTTACTTTACGCTATACTTGCTGAAAGGAATTCAAACTCATTATCACTTCCTAGGAGACTTTAGCATAAAAAGGAAAAAAAATGTTAATGTCAGTTTCAAATGGAGAATATTACTGCTGTTTGGGAAAATCAATCACCATTTCTTTTCTGCCTTTTTTACATTATAGTAGTTATTTATTAGAAGTTAACAAAGATGTTATAAATACAGCAGGACTGGTAATGGAAAATGAAATGCTTTATAGATATGGGATTTTAGAAAGAGAAAAGCTAAAGATATCTTCTGACATAACCCTCAATTTCAACAAACTGTCTCTTTTGAAAGCTTCACAAAGGTTTCTCCCAATTAAATATCTAGTTACTAAATATTATTCATGACATTTAGACAGGAAAACCTTACACAATTTGGATTCTTGAGCAAAATATACTTATTCCTCCTGTCATGGCGGACTTTCCAAATTTTACCTGTACTGATTAACTTAGTGACAGATGGCAAGACCCCACATCTTATATTTCAGAGAAAACAAAATCTGGAATGTCAAAATTCTTCTGGATTTGGAGGTAGTCTAAAGAGTATATTTGTTTTAAAAAGTATGAGGAGAATGAAGAAAAAAAATGTTGTTAGCAACTAGCAATCTGTAGTCCCATAAGGGCCACAGAGGATGGATTTTTGTAATACTTGAAACATGGTTTTTGTAGTACTGTTGCACTAGCTAACTAACCTGGGAAGGTTTTAGTTATGAAACCTGCTTTAGACAGAACCAAAATTTAAAATTACAGTCTTGTTCACATGCAAGAAGGCCTGAAAATCTGGGTTGCGAATTTTATTATTATTATTATTATTATTATTATTATTATTATTAGTAGTAGTAGTAGTAGTAGTAGTAGTAGTAGTAGTAGTAGTAGTAGTAGTAGTGTTGTTTAGAAAATTTGTATTGCTGCCTGCTCACCCATGACAACTCAAGGTGGCTTACATAAATAGAAAAACACCCTATAAAAATAAAAAATAGCAAGAGGAAAAATAATATAATAACCCCCACCCCACCCCCAGTGACAACACACATTAAACTAGTCATTTGATGGGTTCTATCCCGCTCTGGGTTCCCCAGGCCTGCAGGCAGAATTGGGCAAGAAATAATGAAAACAGCCATAGTAGCAATTTGCAGCCTGATCAAAAACAAATTATACTGACTAAAATCGCTAGGCCCCTTCAAGGCCAAGGGTGACGATGGAAGGGCTGAAATTTTCTTTTGGGGACTGGCAACCTGCTCATTATATGGCTTGTCATATTGCTTATTAACTCTCTCCAATTTTAAAAGAAGCTTGTCAGTGGAGGAAAGAAAGAAAATTACCGTTCTCTCTTGGCAGGTTCAGTCTGCAATGCATTGAATACAACTCCATAGGCGCAATTATTTTCAGAACCCCTCTAAAGAAATGGTGTCCCACTGACCTTGGAAATAGGTTTGCAACCCTTGTCATAACTAGCATCATGCGAAATTCTGAAAAAAAATAAGTAGTAATAAGCCAAAGTAATTAAAACAGAAAATAAACAAAATGTTGAACTCAAGCCATCCATTATTTTAGCTTGTAAGATAGCTTTCATGGTTCGTATGGGACTCAGAGATAATGCTGGAACTACAATATATGCCTGAAATTAGTGCTTTACAACAGTGCTTCTCAACTTAAACAACTTTAAGCCATGTGGACTTCAACTCCCAGAATTCCCATGCTTGCTGGGGAATTCTAGGAGTTGAAGTCCATATAGCTTAAACCTGCTGAGGTTGAAAACCTCTCCTTCACAGGAAGCTACCTTCCCATTCATCTATCTATATAAATAAAAATGTAAATGTTCGTTTGTTCAAAATCTTAAATCTCCGAAAGTTCTTCACAGCTTGCTTTGAAATTTTGACACAACGTTGCATTCGAATACACACGTGTTTTTATATACCTATATTATATAGATGTCACACCTGTGACAGGTAAAAACATGCTTTTTTTGAAAAACAGCGCCATCTGTTGGACATAAAAGCAACACACGCTTTTACCAGACTTAGCCACAGCAACGCGTGGCCGGGTACAGCTAGTTTTAAATATAAAAATTTAAAAGAAGGAAGAAGAAAGTGAAAGAGAAACAGAATTAGATGCCAAGGAACATGCTAGCATACAGATAATATAAGTACCCATTTTTTTCCTTTCTTTAAACAGAGTTCCTAGAAAGGATGTTTGTTTGTTTGCTTGCTTTAAATGGTTTTTTATGCTTTGTTCCCAGCTCATCAGAAAAAGGACAAAGATAATCATGCTAATAGACTAATGGGAGACTCGAGTATTTAAATGGGTGGTTTTTGATAGTTCCTTTTGCATGCCATCAATAGTATTGATTTGCTAACTGCCCCTTTTTCCACCAGGTTTTGCTGTGTCAGATCCTGCTAAGCCAAAACCAAGGAAACTACAGTGTAGTTTAGCATAATGTCTGAATATAGGCAGAGACACCAAAAAATTAATATGGACTCTGACAGCATCTTAGAATTGTCCCAGAAATCTGATGCTTACAAGTCAAAATATTGGGCAATAAGTTTTAAAGAACTTAATTTCCTAAGATAACCTAGATCTACCTTCCATATAACTTGTCCATTCCTTAAGATCTGACAGGAAGACCATTCTCTATGCTAAAATGCTATAGAGCCATAGATGACTCAAACAAGACAATGTGATTTCTTCAGAGGTCTACATCTCAATTACAGCATTCCTTGCTTTGGGAAATTAGACTAGCACTCTCTTTGATGGAGTTTGGTACCAAATTTAAGCCTTTCTTTTTTTCAGGGAGTATAAAATTCACTTGATATAATCTCCCTACTGCATCTTGCCTGTTTTTATTGTATCGTTGTTCTATAATTACTTCATATCTCACCTTTCTTTTGGGATATCAAGATGGCTTAGAAGGAACTTCCCTTTTATCCCCACAGCAATAACTTTGAAGCAAATTGGACTGAGAATGTGACTTACCTTGGTCCCTGTTTGACATCTTAGGCACTATGATGCACTAGTTCATCTATGTGATTTTTAAATAAACTACTGTGCACTTATTTTAATTGATATTAGCTGTCTCACAGGTGCATAAGTGTATGCATTAATAAGAAGTTGAAATGCTCAGTATGAGGGGATACTGAGATGGTAAAGAAATCTAGTAAAGCTTCACAGACTGAATGGAATTCCATTTCATCAGTGGATTAACTATCCGGCTTGGGGAAATCTTTCTCTGGTTTCTTAGTGAGAGATTATTATTTTTATTTTAGATGATGGCTTTTCTTGGAAGCAAATTAACTTAAAATGTGTCAACAAGTAGACGAGTTCTATAATACAGTTCATGTGGGGCATCATTGTTCTGTCTAGCCTGGCACAAAACAAAACAATCTGGTTGGTCTCTAGAAAAACTCAGAGACTCCCATTATACAATATCTACATGAACAACATTGCATTCACATCCAATTTGTTGTGTTACTGTCTACATATTGTATAGCTCAGATCCAGGAAACTTTCAAGAATGCAACTTTCAATGAACGTCTATCTTCCTTCCATTACAAGACATGACGGTATCACATATGTTGTGGGGACATTGTGTAGATGATATGAATTAGGTGTGCATCCTGTACTTATATAATTTATGTGATTACTTTATAACACAAGTCATTTATCTCTTTCTCCCCCGTCCCACGCCAATGGACACCCCTGATTTCTCACAATCTCAATGAGGTCTTGCCCCATGAAATTCCTATAGTTGCTCTGGTTTCATTATGTATTGACGTGAAATGGGATTTTCTGTCTAAAATTCTTTAGAATACAATCTGAGTATTAAATTCAGGTGCCTAACATCTGGCCTTGTTTTATAAACAGGTTCTTAAAGATCATCTTTAAAACAGACTTTTTATGTATTTTTCAGGTTTTTTACTGTTGCATTTTATCATTTTTTTAAATAAATCTAGTTATTATTCCTTCTGATTTTATCTGTGATTATAACTAGCAAGAGTCTTTACTAGTCAGCAGTATAAATTGAATGGATAAAGTAAAAGAAATAAAGTAGATTGATGAATCCCAATGTTGGCTTCACTTTTCACAACAATAGATCATTCTGTCAAGAGTCCTAAAGAAGAGGGCTTATCTATTATAGTATCAACATAAAAAAGGCAAACCAGATGTTTGGGTGACTGAAATCTAAATATTTATATTAATGAATAACAGGAGAGCTATGGACTTTGGCTGTGTTTGGATTCCTGAGCTTGTGCTTTCTTCTGCATATTATTAAAATAAATATGATTGTGATTTGGTTGTGTGAAAGATATCTAACTTGAATAATAATCCACCTGGATGAAATACTCCAACTTGTTTCCCACCTCAAAGAAATAGTGCAAATTTAACAAAGCTATTCTTAACTCAGCTATCTATTCTGAGTAAAACATCAGCCAAGCTGTGTTGAGTGGTGCTCATCAAAAATTGCAAAATGGAACTTCATAGTAAGAGAGTCTAAAGATGAGCTAGAATAAAACAGAAAATAGGATTTCAGCTGTCAGTTTATTGATCACAAATATTGTAGGTTATTCAAGTTAGATTCTGCTCATTTATATTAGTAAGCATGACAAACAGAACTCATCATAACAACAGACTCTTTTAATACAGATATGGTTTCCTCAAAAACACTGGGTTAAGTCACAGTTCAGCATCTCCTCCCATCAGTTTATATATAATGTATCAATCAATCAAAATAGAGCTGGAGGGGTCCTTGGAGGTCTTCTAGTCCAACCTCCTGTTCAAGCAGGAGATCCTATACCATTTCAGACAGGTGGCTGTCCAGTATTTTCTTAAAAACCTCCAGTGATGAAGCAAGCTATTCCACTGGTTAATTGTTCTTACTGTTAGGAAGTTTCTCCTTAATCCAAGGTTGCGTCTCTCTTTTAGTTTCCATCCATTAGTTTCCATCTATTGTTTCTTGTCTTGCCTTCTGGTGCTTTGGAAAATAAGTTGACATCCTCTTCTTTGTGGCAGCCCCACAAATACTGGAATACTGCTATCATGTAGTATATATTGGTATATCATTGTGGGGTTTTTTTTCAAAATAAAAGGAGAATACAATTTCTGTAGAATGTAGTTTAAAAAAATCAAACAGAAGAATATTTTACCCATCAAATCATTGAGCACTGTGTCTTTTTCAGATGCTAAAAAGTTTAGAAATGGAATAAAGAAGATTATGACATTTCAAAGGCAGTGGTGGGAGAGAGTGTATGGTCTTAAGAGTTGCCATCCCATTACAGTACATATGCATGGTTTTGTGTTTGTAACATGTGTCAGCTTGGGACCACACATTCAAAATTGCCAACTATGTTTCAAATATATTGGGAGTTCCTAATATATATTGCTCACAAAAATAAAGGGAACATTTTACCATGGAACTGAAGGGGTTTGCGTTCCCTTTATTTTTGTGAGCAGTATATTTAGGAGTTCCTAGGAGTTCAACACAGCTGAAGAAAATCACGTTGAATAAAGCTGTGATGTTTTCTGCTGGAAGTTTTGCAATCTGATGGAGCTAGGTTTTGAAATAAAATATTTTTTCCAAGAAGAATTTACTCACTACCTTCTGAATTCAAGAGCTGACATACCTTACATTGCTATACTTTAGAACTTCCTACTGCTTTGTAGGCTTAACATCATTTCTATAGTTTAATAAATTATCTCAGCTTTGGTGTTCTGGTACCTTTCAAAGGTTTGTAGGCTTTGCAGAGTTCATATATATGTTCCACCACACATTTATAGCTACTAGGTTTATATTGCTGAGACCTGAAGTCATCCAGTATTGATGAATATTTTTTTTTCAGAGTGGGATTTACTGAATGTCATAGAGGAAGGGAACAAAACTGGAAAAAATCATTACATTGTCACATATATTTCTGCATGCATTATCCTGTCATATTATATGCTATCCTTTTCATTCATTCATAGTTCTTATCCTAAAGGTGCTCTCTAAAACTAGCAAATAGATATACACATTTTAAAAGTCTATACTAAGAGGGGGGGGGAAGTGCACATGAAAAGCTCTCCATCAGGGAGAAATTGAAGCTGTCATAGATAGAGGGAGAAAACCAATATCAATTTAATTCACAAAGTTGCTTTTTCATCATCAATACACTTTAAGAGAGGGGAATGTTAGTTGACCTTGTGCACATTTTTGATTCAAAAATATTTACAGTTTCTCTTAAGAGAAGCCAAAGGGCATAAGCTAGCAGTCAAAAGCTGTCTGAAAATAACCAAAACTGCCTCTGAAAAGGAAGGGACAATAAGTGTAATCCTTAATTTTGCTTCAGTTTGATCTGTGTGGAGAGGGGAAAAAATCAATTAAAACCATATTGGTAGGATTCCTTTGTTAAAAAAAAAATGCTTATACAACAGTCAAGCTGTTTTCTACTGACCTTGACTGCGAAAACTTCAGTAATATATATTTATATGTTTGCTTACATGGCGATACTGTTTGGTCCTGATATCCGCATATTTGATATTAGTCTGTCTTTAATATACACGTTCTTTAATTGCTTTGGGTGTGTGTGTGATGGCTCAGTGGTTAAAGACACTGAACTTGTCAGTTGGAAAACTGCAGCCCTGGTTTGAGACCTGAGCACTGTGTGACAGGGTGAGTTCTTGTTCTTGCCTCAGCCCCTGACTACCTACAGTTCAAAAGCATTCAAATGTGAGTAGTAGATAGGTACCACTTGAGTGGGAAGGTAACAACTTTATTTGTGCCTTGATATATAATCATGCTGGCCAAATGACCACAGAAATATCTTTGGCAATGCTGGCTCCCTTGGCTAAGAAATAGAGTCAGACATGACTGGATAAGGGAAAACCTTTACCTGCATCTTTTTAATTGCTTACTACGGTAGGTATGTCTGAATCATGGTAGAGAGAAACACAATCTTTTTTCATGGCTACTTGACTATAATTCACTCTAGAAGCATGGCATAGGGAGCTGAAAACTAAAAAAAAAAAAGCCATGGGAAGTGAAATAAAATATCCAGAACTGCTAACAGCTTTCTCATAGCATGGCCTGTAGCTTGTAGACAGATCATTCTGGCAGCAGTTTTGTCCAAAGGGATAGTTTGGAACAGGCAGTTACGAGTTGCCTCAAGGTTTGTGCTTCAGGATGCACAAGAAGGTTTCACAAGCTGTTCAGAAAATAATTGCATTTGCTGATATGACTAAGAGTAGCTGAAGGGCAGGCATAAATCTGCAAAATAATGTTTTCCCCAGATGATGCCATGGCACTTCATCAGTTAAAAGCAAGGCACCACAGTGCCTCAAAAGGACACTCTGAAGCATTCCTTCAGAATTTCCCAAAGTCCTTCTATTTTTAGATAAACCAGACAGGAAATAAATCAGATGAGCTACTCCTATTTTATTGTATCTTTTCCCTGATAGGTGGGGAAGTTTGTATTTCTTCTGAACCCTCGAATTCTGAATGCTTTTATGTTTGGGAACCAAATATTACATTACACTAAAGGTAAAAAGGTAAAAGTTTCCATGCCAGTCATGTCTGACTCAAGGAGGCAGTGTTCATCTCCCAATTCACAACTGAAGAGCCAGCATTGTCCAAAGATGCTCCCATGGTCATGTGGCCAGCTCACAGAACACTGTTACCTTGCCACTGAAGTGGTACCTATTTATTTACATGGTTTCAAACTGCTAGGTTGACAGAAGCTGGGACAGGGATGGAAGCTCACCCCATCATGCGGTGCTTGGGTCTCGATCTGCCAACCTTCCAGTTAAGAAGCCCAGTGCCTTACACTAGACTAGATTAAAATAGGGTTGGCAATTTAATATGTTCCTGGGATGGGCAGGGAGAAAGGTATGAGAGCTACCTTCAGTAAGTTGGGTAGCTACATACATTTGAGCTTTGGTGGCGCGGTGGCTAGAATTCAGTACTGCAGGCTAATTCTGCTGAATGCTGGCTGCCAACAGTTCGACAGTTCAAGTCTCACCGGCTCCAGATTGATTCAGCTTTCCATCCTTCCGAGGTCGGTAAAATGAAGACACAGATTGTTGGGAGCAATATGCTGATTCTGTAAATTGCTTAGAGAGGGCTGTGTGAAACGGTATATAAGTTTAAGTGCTATTGCTATTGCCAAATAAATTTATAAATAAATAAAGATAGCAGCCGCAGCCCCATGATCAAAGTCCAAAGTCTTTTTTTCTTTATATGTGCGACATGCTTGAATCATCAGGTGTGCATATTACGAGGCAATTGTCTCAGTAAACCTGACAGTCCTAATCTGAGGATAAAAGCTGAACAATAAATCAACAAAATCCCTAAATGTTGTAAACATAATTATCAAATAAATGGAATTCAAATTGGACACGTCAGCGCTTTTAAACATGGAACCTATTATCCTGACTCTTCAAACACTCCTTCTGTCCAGGAAAGCTTCTAAAATGTCATAGGGTTATCTTGAACCCTTGTTCTATCAGAGGTATTGTAGTCATACATTCTGGTTTGACTTCAAAGTGTTCAGAGCCAGGAAAATTGTTCAAAAGCTCTTAAATTGCTATTTCAACATAAACACTTGTACATATAGACTCCAGTCACATTTTCTTCTTTTGATCACCTGGCCTTGCAATATTTAACTATTAAACTATTGGTGATTAGCTGATTATTTTCAGTAAGGCGATAAAGAGTGCCGACATTGCTGCAAGTGAACATATTTTATTAAGTTAAAGGAAAGTGTTAAAGCAAATTTCCTCTTTGAACCCCCAAGGGAATTTCCTTTTTTTGTTGTTGTTGTTGTTGTTGTTTTTTGTTCAATGTACTCTTAGTTACCATCACTAAGCTACACAAATGAATGAAAAATGAACACTTTGTAATAATAGTAGTTTTATTTTATTTTTAGATTCAATTGGAATCTACCTTGTTATATTTTAAGACTATTTTTTATGACCAACAGTCTATCATGAGGCTGTGCTTTCTTCTTTGTGACTTGAAGAATACTGCCATATGTTCTGTTTAAGTCCTTAAATCAATCTTTATAGCATTGCTCTTCTCTAAAACCTTTGCAGTTTGTCTGCATGCTTCTTGAAGTGTGGCATGCAGAATGAAACAGAATAATTAATTTTTTATCTCTTGGGAGAGATAGATGAATCCACCCACATTCAAGTTGTCATTTTAACTTTCATTTCATCCCAGCCTTCATTTTAATTTATAAAGTTTAGAAATGACTTTCCACAAAAACATTTGTGAATGTCCATACACATTTCTCTTAATACAAACTTATTTTCCTAGTGTACACAGTCTTGCCAGCAGTGTTTCCAAATAGAAAATATTTGTCATTATTTTTAGCTTTGTGCATGTACGTTTATTTTTTTATTTATTTAATATATTAAATTCCTATGACACTTACCTCACTGTTACAGCAACTCTGGGCAACTTACAACATAATAAAAAAATTAAAAAGTGCTAAAAACAAAGTTAGGCAAAAAATAATGAAAAAGTTAAAAAGTTAAAAACCAAGACGATGGCAGTCTGGGGTTGAGAAGCTTTTATACCACATCAGTCAACTTCAACATAGTAGGCCACAAGCCAAGAGGCATAGCCAAGTTTTTAGGCTCTTCTCAAAGGCCGGGAATGTGGGGGGTGGAACTCACCTCTTAATAAGCAATACTGAGCTTATTTTCTCTCAAAATGATTGGGCTGGATAAGGGAGAATTCAACTTATGTTCACATCTGTGTTTAGGAAACATGATCCTATTAAGAAAATTCTGTGTTTAGGAAACATGATCCTATTAAGAAGTCATTTTGTATGGGAACCGACAAAGCTTAACTTCCTTGATGAATAGAACACGCAGTAGAGTTACCTTGTGGTAAGACGGGTAGCCTATAAATTTTATAAATAAATAAATAAAACATATTTTTATTTAGTTATAAATAAAATAAAAATAACAAGTTGGATTGGATGGAGAGGTCAAGAGGAATCTGAATTTGGAGTTGTTGCACAGGCAGGACCTCCTCCTGAATTCTTGAAGCTTATCATGCTGTTCTGAAGTGAATGCAGTCAATTTGGTGAAATTCTTGTAACATAGTTGACTAGCAATAAAACTGCTGTTGAGATTCTTCACAAGTGATTGTGTTTGCTTGTCAACTTCAATGACACCTTTTAAATCATGTTGGTGAAACTACGAGCCCTGGTGGTGCAGTAGTTAGAATGCAGTATTCCAAGCTTACTTTGCTCACAGTCTGGAGTTCGATCCTGACAAGCTCAAGGTTGACTTAGTCTTCCATCCTTCCAAGGTCAGTAAAATGAGGACCCAGATTGTTGTGGGGCAATATGCTGAGTCTGTAAACCACTCAGAGAGTGGTATAAAACACTTTGGAGTAGTATGTTAAGTCTAAGTGCTATTGCTATATACCTCCTTCCCCATGATTCTAAAACATGGTGTCACTTCACTGAAGGAAACAAACTTCTGCACCCATCAAGACCGTGCTCAGAAGCCCATTTCCAGCAAAGGAAAACAGCAGAAATGGTTCTCCACATTGCATGAAATACTTTACCAAAAAGAAGGACATCCTTTGTGAACTTCAGTGGAATACATCATGTCAAGATGAATTTGCTTGCGTTGTGTAGCCTTAATCTCTAGAATAATAGGGATTGATTAAAAAAAATTTTGCATTACAGTACTTAAAAAATCTTGGACAGAACTTGTTCCATCAATGGAGGTTGAAGATCAAGTCAAGACTATATCAGTATGTTTACGGTTTTATCCTACCTTAAATGATGATTTAATATGCAAATGTTAAATGCAAAATAAATGGATAATGCAATTATGATCATGCTACTACATTTATATTTTATGAAACTGACATTTAGATTCTAATAAAATAAGATTTGTGAAAGAAATGAAAGGGGCTCTTATTTCTTGTGGAGAACTTTATTTATTTTCCTTTTTTCATATGCAGACAGCCTCCTCTATTAATAATGTGTTTCTAATCCACCCTCATATTTTGACATTATTTCCTTGTGAACTGTCTTCCGCATAACTAAAAATAATGTAACATATTTAGTATGAAAATGCATCTTTAAACAACTAGACATCAGTTTTAGAGCAGGGGTGTAATTAGAAATTTAAGAAAAATGTGCAATTAAACATGCTTATAAAAATAAATAGATACATCCTTAGAACGCCAATTTGTTGCATCATTAATATCCTTCAGTGTGGCACTTTTATAAAAAATTTACTCCTGTAATTCAAGTGGAAAACTGCTAAAGGCAAAACTGCCAGCACTTAAGCCACTGTAACCATGTTCAAACAAGCAAATCTGTTAAGTATCTCCTTTTAAAAATGTGCTTTTTCAAGAGGCAACTGGCCTTTTTGTTTTTTCTTGAAGACATTGCACTTCTCATCCAAGAAGTTTTTTCAGTTCGGGTTTTTGAAAAGCACCTTTAGAACAACCATGACCTGGATGACGGAGAATCTCCATAGACTCCTTTTAAAAACTAACGATGTCTTATGATGATGATGATGATGATGATGATGATGATGATGATGATGATGATGTGCCAACCAAGCAAATACTCTTTAATTTTTATTTTCTCTCTTTCTTTTCTCACTTTTTCTCATTTCTGATATGATGGATGGATTATATTTTAAGAATGCTGTGCATTTATTTTTATATAATGCTCTGCATTATATCTGTTCAATAATCAAGGGAGATGGTATAAAAACCAAACAGTTTATCATCCATTCAGCACTATGTAGTGTAATTGTCATCATCTTTTCCTTCCTTCTAGTTATTTTCATCTTAATCATCACGTATTCCTCTTTCTCCTCCACACTTTGTTAATTCAATTAAAAATAATATAATGGACCCATTGCAGTCATTGAGATTTGTTGTTTAGTGTGGTTCCAAGCCAATGAATGCTATCCTACTACATTATCTAGGTTCATTATGTTAATATGCTTAGGAAAACAAATCTCTTTCCTTCTCCACCTCCACCATCACCAACAACCACCATCTCTACCACTACTGCCATGACCATTAGTGATCGTAGTAGTATTCGACTTACGATCACAATTGAGCCAAAACTTCTATTGCCAGTGAAGCATTTGTTAAGTGAGTTTTGCCCCATTCTATAATCTTTTGTGCCACAGTTAAGTGAATCATTGCAGTTGTTAACTTAATAACACGGTGGTTAATGAATCTGGGTTCCCCATTGACTTTGCTTGTCAGAAGGTCACAAAAGGTGTTCACATGAACCTGGGACACTGCAACTGTCATAAATATGAGTCAATTGCCAAGCGTCTTAATTTTGATCATGTGACCATGGGAGTGCTGCAATGGTCGTAAGTGTGAAAAACGTTCATAAATCACTTTTTTTTTTCAGTGCTGTTGTAACTTTGAACGATCACTCAATGAAGTCAAAGAGTACCTGTAATAATGCCTTGATCCTATACTTTGCCAATTCTTGTTTGGCTACCTTAATTATGGAATTGGACCATGTACAGAATGCCATAGCTGTTTTAATTTTTTATTGTTCCTGTTCATTTGTATCTTCTCATTCTCCCCACATTATGAATTGTCAGAGTCTCTGGAAAATAGTGGAAGAAACTGAGATATAAGCAAGAATGAGATTGCAATCTGTCAATAGCTTATCTCATAAATGGCAAGTCTGTCCAGGAGTAAGGACTCTTAGGGGACCAGGGAATATTTCAAAGCATTTTAAAGGTCTTCCCCTTAATGAAGCTGCAAATAAATGGGAGCTGGAAAATCCTACTGCAGTTTCTAAGATTTTGTATCGATCCCTAGCACTAGCATTAAAGATATCATACTGAAGTCATTCTTGATCTTGTCCAGTTACGGAAGCATAACATAAATTCCATCAAGCTTATTATTGGGAAGATTACTTATCTTTATTTGGGCTTTCATTCCTCATGAAGGATAAGACTACAGTAACTGACTCTCCCCCTGAACTAGCCCCCCCCTCCTTCCCATCCATTCTCATTACCTTTGTAGACTGAACAGCGCTGAAATGAAGGAGCTTATTCTTCATGCATAGTTAGAAAGACCTTATTCTGAAGTCATAGCACTGATGATATTACCTAGTCTGGGTAATGAAATGTCTGCAAGAAAACAATCACGCTCAGAGAGCATCAAGGACCCCTCATAAAAATACCTCCATAGAAATATGGAGAAGAAACTGAGAACTTCTCAATAGCCAGTGAGCATATTTCAAACTCAGTTGCCCTGGCAATTTTAACTATATTTCAATCAAGGCCGTTGAAGTGGGTCTTTTTGATAGACAGCAACTGAAAACTACACTGCTTAAGCTAAACTGTGAAGAATTTTGTATGTCAAGAACTGGGGAGTTCATTCATAATTTTCTTTCCTTTAAGGATCACTTAATGACATCTCTCTCTATTTTGGAAGATTTTGTTCTTGTTCCAAAATGGCACAGTGAATTGACATTTTCAAATGTCCTGCTGGATGTGACCCAGCAAAATGGAAATGAAGACATAAAAATATTTGCATAATGAATAATCTTCTAGGACATCCAAGAATTTCATAACTTGGAAATCACAAGTAACAAAGAATGGTAGGAGTTAGGAAAAAAGTATGTCAGGTCTTTGTTTAGCAAATACTCATTTAGCTACCATTCAAACTTGCAGCATTTCTAAGTGAGTGGTAGTTACAGCCAGTTTTGAAACCATCTGGCACAGCACTCCTATGTCTCTCTGATTGCGATCCAGGTTCTCAGTAACCAACCTGGATTTCGGACTGTTGCAATGTACCACTTAATGACCTGCACAGTCCTTACTTAACAACAGTAACGGGGGACTGCCAGAACTGCTGTTGCTAAGTGAGGTGGTCATATGTGATGTTGCACTTTTACAACCACATCACTTAGTGACAGAAATTCCACTTACCATTTTTAATTGAGAACTACATGTATTAATCCCATTCTAAGGTTGATGGCCTAAAGATAACATCTCCAACTTTCTTCCTTTAGATATGTGACATTCAAATCAGTGCTAAGCAGATATTATTTTGTATTGTTTGCTATAGGAATGTACAACATTCAGTAATTTGGCAATAGAACAGATTGCCAGAATGTTTTGGTTGCCTTTTGAACTGGACTGAACCTGCCCTAGACCATGTTATTGCTAGGGAGGTTCAACTAAATTCCCTTAACTAGAACCGCTACAATCAATTCTAGCATTGTGTTTTGGATGAAACTAGCGTTCTCTCGAACATCACATCCAAGATGTTCAACTGCTTATGGAAAATGCTAAACCTCCCCACACATTAAAATAGGCCAGAGGCAGTTGAGCACAGTCTGCAGATAAAATTGTCTACTCCAGAAGGCTCCAAATCATTGCATTCCTGAATCCCTGAATTTTGAACACCCAGTTCCTATTTAATTAGATAACAGAAATGTTTTTCCTTAGAAATTCTTTCAGTTGTTATTTTCACTGCTTCTACAGAAGCACCTAAATTATTAAATTGGATGGAGAAGGGAAGATGAGACTCAGAGGAAGGTAGGAGAGAATTTGAATTGGTAGGCAAGTTGAGAGGAAATTGGAAATCAACTTTTCTTCATATCTTAAGAAAAACATTGTAAGATATTCCCAACTGAGGTTGCGTGTATTTGACATCTTGAGATGTGCCCTGTAGGATGTCAGGTGAATACTCTTATTCTAAACCAGAAGTTGGAAATGACAGCCTGTTTGTTGGTCTTTAACTTCCCCACAGATGGAATGTGTCATTCCTTTCACTGTATTGAATCTGGCATATTCCTTGGATCACTAAATAATATGTTAACAGGGTAAACAAAAGGGCTCACAAAACAGATGTGCAGTTCTTCAGAGCTTCTCCTTGGGATTGCTGTCCCAGCTACACAAACTTGCTTTTTTTTCTGAGTGTTTTTAGTATCAACAAACTGAATCACACACAAATGATACCCCTGAGTGAGAGAGGCACAATGCACACCAGTTGCTCTACTTGTTTGATTGACTGTAAAGGCTTTGA
This sequence comes from Protobothrops mucrosquamatus, assembly GCF_001527695.2. Lineage (NCBI taxonomy): Eukaryota > Metazoa > Chordata > Lepidosauria > Squamata > Viperidae > Protobothrops > Protobothrops mucrosquamatus. Next base: position 61,984 of record NW_015387197.1, on the reverse strand, counting down.
TTCCTGAGATGATTGACGGGACCAAGATCGTGGATTTTCAGCTCAACAACTTTGGGAGTGCTGCAATATTATCAGATTTTAGATCTTGATGGGCTTGTACTTCTGTAGTGGAACATGTCTGTAATGGGAGGTCCCCCTTTGGCTCAATGAACAGCTGGGAACCATTGTTAGGGGAGGCTTTGCACAAGCTCATTTGGTATGCCAAGTATTAGCCTTTCCTCAGTGAGGAGCCACTCACTGTAGTTGCCTCACTGTAGTTTAGACTAAGACTATCTTTTTCTGGTTGTTTTTACACATCTCCTAAACTGCACATCTCCCAAATGTTGGCTTGGTCCAGATCCTATCAATAAAGCAGTGCCACCTTGTGGGGTGCTGGAGAAGAACTTTCTCTGTGCCTGCCCTTGTATTCTTGAAAAACAATAAGGCTCTGATGCAGTGGTGGGATTCAGACAGTTTGCACCAGTTCAGTAGAACCGGTAGTTAATTTTTTGTTGCCCAGGCCCAGAACAGACTTCCGGAAGCAGCATCCACACAGAGAACCAGTTGTTCACATATTTGAATCCCACCATTGCTCTGATATCTCCATGGTCCTCGTTCAGTTGTATTTTTCTAAAAATTTGAAGATCTGACTTTTTCGGCAAATCCAGTAGAAGGGTCATTGTGATCTTGATCCCTGATGTTATGTTTCAATGGTTTATAACTGTTTCTGCTATTTCCTTCACGTGATTTTTTTTTTAGCTTTTTAAATTATTAAATTTATATCCTCCCCTTATTTTGTACATTTCAAGGTTGCATGCATCATGCTCCCATCTCCTATTCAGTGCTTTTTTTCTAAAAAAAAAAAAAAAAAAAAAAAGGTGCCGGAACTCACACTCGTCATACAACCCGCCTTGCCTACCCTACAAGGTTCCATCCAAAAGAGGTGCCGGAACTCCGTTCTGGGCGTTCTATGACAAAAAAAGCCCTGCTCCTATTTATATCACAACAGAAACCCTGGGAGAGGGGATGGACTAAGAAAGACCAGTCCAAAGTCACCTAATTTTCCTATTTAAGGGAGGACTAAGGTTCACTGTCTCCAGTTTGTATTATAAATTGAAGAAGCTTGTTGGATGAGAAGTGAAACATCTTCAAGGAAAAATAAAGTCCAGTTGCCTTTTGAAAAAAACACCTTTGAGGCAACCCTGATTTGGATGACTGAGAATCTCCATAGACATCTATATAGTTCCACAACATAACCATTAGACCAGGGGCAGGCAACCTTGGCTCTTTTATGACTCGTGGACTTCAACTCCCAGAATTCCTGAGCCAGCATGGCTCAGCTTGGAAACCTCTCCCTTTCCCCTCAGCATGGCTGGCTCAGGAATTCTGGGAGTTGAAGTCCACGAGTCACAAAAGAGCCAAGGTTGCCTACCCCTGCATTAGACCACACTTGCTTTTGCTTGAATGCTTGAATGCTTATTTTATTTAATGGTGTTATGCTTTTTTAAAAAAAAATATTGTTGGTTTAACCATAATTATTTACATTTTTGTCAGTTATTGAAATTGAGGTGATCTACAAAGCAATTAATCCATTCAATGAGTATCAGGGAGCTGAAAAGCATCCCTGTCTTCTTGCTGAGAAGATTTCTGGATGTGGCTCATTGGAGCAATGATTATCTCCAAAGGCGGGAAGAGGGTTTTTAGTGTGCTAACTAGCCATGCGGCAGCGTGATCCTCTGCGCGCTCCAAAAATGTGTGTATGTGTATGTATGAATATACATATTTGGCCAATCTGTACAAGGAAATATGTATGCATGAATTTCTGATAGCCATTGAGTTGCAATATGTTGTCCACTGTGCGCATCTGTGAGGAGTCAAAAAAGAACATGTAACACACCTGATCACATCATGCAAATGTCATAGCTTGCCTACTTGCACCAGATGTCGTGATTCAAGTATGTAATCGTAGATATTTGTGGATCATCACAAGGGGATAATTATTTTAACTGGTAGCTTGTTTCTCATCTCTAGCTTAGAAAATCTGCAGAAAAAAAGAAATCAGTATGAATAAATTCCTACTTTGCATTTATTGGTGTATTTTAAAGCTCACAAAAATGCTTCCTACTCATACTACACCTCCCCGCAAAATCTTGCTTTGTTCTTTGTGTTTGTTGTTGTTGTTGTTGTTGTTGTTGTTGTTGTTATCATTACAGCATAGACAAGCTTGTTAAAAAACAAAAGATGTGTCATTTGTAAAATCCTAACTAATTGGTTTTCTCCTTTGGCTAGCAATCAATCCTTCTTGCTATTTATAATGTTCATACTATAATTTTGCTTTTATTCCATAGTGGAATTTGCTAATAGTTCAAAGTAGTAGTCATTTTCATCTTTGCTGAAACAGAAAGAGCTATCTTCTGAAAGCTGTTAATGGTTCATATTAACAATGTATAACTGGATTCGGTAACTATGAATTTTTTTATGTAAAATAATTTACATGGGATTTAAATGAGACAGCAGTTGGAATCTATCTGATATGATATTTTTTTTCGGTTTTGAAGAAGTCTCTGGGATTTCTCTTGCCCTTCTAACCTCTGCATAAAAAATGACTTTCAAAGTATTTTTAAAATATCTTATTCTTATAGGGGTAGCATGATGGCTCAATGGTTAAGACACAGGGCTTGTTAGCTGGAAAGCCAGCAGCTCAGTTTCAAGACCCAAGTGCCACGTGATGGGCTGAGCTTCCCTCCTTGCCCCTCTTATGGATTTTTTGCATAAAAAAGAAAAAAATGTTTGAGTGATTAGAGAAGATAGATTATAGATAGAAAGGAGTTACACTTTGGAGAGAAGATAATTTATGCAATGTACTATTAAAACTCTCTTATTTGTAACCTTTAGCTGGGTGAAATAGTGCATCATAAAATAGCAAATTTTGAACCAGGTTACCCAAAATAAGGTAACAGAATGGATCCAAAATTCAGGACCTATGAAACATGTGGGATTCAAATTTGGCAAATTTTGGGGTCACTTCAGCTCCTGCCAACCTGCCAACTCAAATACGAGTAGATAAATAGGTACCACTTTGGTTAGAAGGTAGCAGCACTCTGTGATGTCATGTTAGTCACATGACTGTGGAAATGTCTTCAGACAGAGCTGGCTCAATGCCTTTGAAAGAGAGATGAGCATCGCCTCCTAGAGTCGGCAATGACTAATTTACTAATGACTAGTAAAGTCCGCAGGAAGTTTTTTACCTTTACTTTACTTGTTCTCATAGCATCATTTTTCATTCATCCCTAGCCCATCCTGGAGGTAGTATACATTGGAACTTAGCTATCACAATTTAGAAGTAGTATTTCCCCTTTATTCCAGCACAAATCTTGCCATGCGGACAATGTTTGTGTTTTCCCCACAATAATAACCCTGTCAGATGAACTGGTCTGGGACAAGGAAATTGGTCCACCCAGCTGGCTTTCATGCCTAAGGAAGGAGCAGAACTCACAATCTACACTAGTGCTGATGATGTTACCTAGTTAGGGTAATGAAACATCTGCAAGAAAACAAGCAAACTCAGAGAACACTAAGGACTCCTCATTTCAACCCTGAACTACAAATGTTCTCCTTCATTGGTTTCTATCTACAGCCAGTCAGTTATACAGACATTTTGATCTAGTGCAGGGGTCCTTGAAACTTGGCCCTTTTATGACTTGTGGACTTCAACTCCCAGAATTCCTCAGCCAGGCATGCCTGGCTGAGGAATTTTGGGAGTTGAAGTCCACAAGTCATAAAAGGGCCAAGTTTCAAGACCCCTGATCTAATGGTTAAGGCACCAGATTGATGTTGGGGATGATGAGGACATAGATTAAGATTCTGCTTAATTCCAATTCTCCATCTGAAGCTGTTCCATGTCAGCCCTCTCTCCTCCAATCCTTGGCCACTGTTTTCCAGAATTTGTTTGTTTTAGCAGGAGAATCATGTCCTGTTTTCTTCACACTAAGTTCTCTTCTTGTACCAAAAAGTCATCTCTCACCACTTCTACCACCATGCCCAGTGTTATACCCTCTTTTTCAAAAGCTGTCATGTCTTTTTTTTTTTTTCAGGCTCACACAATTTTTCTGACTGTTTCTATATTTCCCACGCATTCCATCATCCCTATTTGGAAGAATCTGCAAGCCCCAATGTGCACGTCCATATTTAGACTCTCAATAAATTACATTTTAATGCCTCCTGAAATGCTCAATCTTGTATACTAAAAACTAATTACTGAAGAAGTAGTGTATGCTGGAGACTTGAAAAAAAGGCACAGCTATAGTAACTTTTGATGCACCCATTTGGAAATGCATTCATAGAATGAATGGCGAGGATTTGAAAAATAAAGCAAAACCCAAGTCCTCATAACTATATCCATGCTCTAATTTGAAAAGCTCGATAGGAGGCTAGCCCATTAACCCATTTCATACGGAAAACTTAATTGCAAACGTACCATTTTTGGCAATGTCTTTCATAGAACCACAGTGGGAAGGAAACAGCAAACATTTTATATATTTTGTTCATAATAGAAGTTGGCTTCCCTGTTGAGCAACAGTCATAAATCTTGTAATGGAAATGCCTTGCCGTCATGGCTAAATGCAAGAGAACTTTCACGCAAACTCTGAACTCTGAAGTTCCAATCAGATAAAACCCCTACTCAAGAGTAATATTTATTGAATTTAACATGGCTGAGTGAACATGAATAGCATGGTGTAGTGTGGAAATGCAGCTTAAGATGAAAAAAAATGAAGGATGTCTCACTGCCCTTGGGATCGGCATATTCTTTTCTGTTCTGATTATAGCTGATACTGTAAAATAGGTGATCTCAGCTTACACAGAGTTTCTCTTACCATTTTCCCTTCTATATTCAGGAAAAAAAATATGACAAATAATGGGTATCTAGAGAGGGAGATGGTGGCAACTGCTACAATGATGTACATGGTGTCATTTTACTTGTATCAGATCATATATTTTGTACTATGAGAAATTACAGAAAAGAGAGAAACAGAAAAACAAAGAAACTACCCACCACTTCAATATCTTTAGTGTTAATTCTTTTTAATATGCTTTATTAAGGTTCCATGAACATAAAATATAAAAACAAATAAAAATATTAAAAAGGGAAAAGATAGGGAAGGGGAAAATGAAAAGGAATAAAGAAAAACAAAAACAAATAGCTTCCAACTTTCTTCAGTACTCTTCAAAATACAAAATACATCAGCCTTCTAATTTAAAATTCAACAATACCCAGTATTTCTATAATCACAAACATTTCTAATCATCAAATTCCAAAATTAATGTAGTATTTCTTTTGGTTTTTAGCAAAAAGTTCAAAAGTGGTATCCACATACAAACAAAGACAAGCTCTTTTCTTTAAAGTTAATTTTAACTTTAATAATTAAATTAATAGTAGATAGTTCATTTTGCCACCTCAGCCAGTTCCATTAACTTCACCAGCCATTCTTCCATTGTGGGAATCTGTATGTCTTTCCATGTCTGTGCATACAAAAGTCTTGCTACAGTTATGATATACAGAAACTAAGTCCTGTATTTTTTTTTCCATCTGCTTATCCATCAAACCTAAAAGAAAAAACATCTGGTTTCAACTGTACATTTGTTTTAAGAAGTCTCTGAATTAAAAAGCATGTTTGATCCCATTAACTCTTAGCCTTCTTACATGTCCCCCAATAATAAAAGGTACCTTCAGAATTATTACATTTCCAACAAATGTTTGACATACCATTATACACCTTCGACAATTTATCAAGTACTAAATATCAATGATACATTATCTTATAGAAATTCTCTTCCAAATTATAGCTCAAAGTGAATTTCAGTCCCTTACTCATCTTCATTGCTAATTCTAAAGCTGGTTGTTTTACCTGCTGTCATTAATTTGGTCATATTTATATTTAATTTTATTTCCATTCTTTCAATGTGATTCTTAACATTTATTACTCAGATAGCATAGCACAGGTAATTGAGTCTACTTCCTCCAATTTTAAAACAACACTCATATTCTTCCAGTCCAGCTTCCCTTAATATATAATCAGTGTATACGTTGACTATGATTTAGTCAATTGACCAATTTTATTTATATGAAAGATACAGTGGACCATAAATAACCTATATAGGTTGAGTTCATACAACACATTAGACTAAAATGTAGGTTGCTATGTCACTGACAGAGTGAATAATTTTATGTAGTTTACATTAACTGCAAACAGAGCTTTTTAGGAAAATGGAAAAATGGG
>NW_015387197.1:53448-55639 GCF_001527695.2 Protobothrops mucrosquamatus | reverse complement strand
TATACGTTGACTATGATTTAGTCAATTGACCAATTTTATTTATATGAAAGATACAGTGGACCATAAATAACCTATATAGGTTGAGTTCATACAACACATTAGACTAAAATGTAGGTTGCTATGTCACTGACAGAGTGAATAATTTTATGTAGTTTACATTAACTGCAAACAGAGCTTTTTAGGAAAATGGAAAAATGGGTAAACTACCTTAGATCTCATCCAAAGTGCTGTTCATTATCTGCAGTTATAAGATAAGGATGAACCTAACCAGCATCGGAAAAGAAGCAGCTGAAGGAAGTCTATGGCATGTAACACTCCAGGTGTAGTGTTTCAGAAAACAGCTGAAGGAAGAAAGGACTGTGAAAGCTGAGCAAAAGAGGAGAAAAGCTCTCATACTATCTGTGCTTGAGGAAGAAATAAAGAGTTCCAGAATAAATGGACAGTGTTTGGTTTCAAGAACTGAAGACCTGGAAAAATAAAAAATAAAAAGAATCAAAGAGCTAGGAAATAGTTAAGCAAGAAAAATTTAGAGCTAAGAAATGTAGAAATAGGAAAATGTAGATAGAAAAGTATAGCTTTCAAAAGATAACAGTAACTTCATGTAATGGATAAACTTTATAGCAATAGGAAAGCCTAGATGAAGATAGGCAATGCTATGATTAAATGTAAAGAGTAAGATAATTAAAATGTTACTTTTGTATAATAAAACAATGTGAGGAGGAGAGAATCTAAATCTTTGTGTCTATGGTTTGCTCAAGAAAACCCTAATACAGGGGTCTTCAAACTTGGCCCTTTTATGACTTGTGGACTTCAACTCCCAGAATTGAAATTATGGGTCATAGTTTGTCTATTTAAACCTATAACTGCTGTAAAGAAGATATAAAGGCACTTCTTTGTATTCTTTTCCTTTCTCCTCCTCCTCCTCCTCCTCCTCTTATTTTTATTCTTATTCTTATTCTTTCTTTTGGCCCTTTTAAATTTTTTTTCTTTCCTTTCCCCCCTTTTTCTCTTTTCTTTACACTTTAGTTTATATTAGCAGTAAAATGCCTAGAATGTAAAAAAATGTCATATGAACATTCTTCCTGTAGGTTTTTAGAGGGTCTGGTTGGAAAACACACAATGTTGCCAGGTCTGTTCAGCAGCGCATAAAATCTATCAGAAGATGACTTGTGCGACAGATTAGTTTTAACGATCACCTACATTGTCATTATAGAATGCTCTGTATTATGATATATTTAGTTTGCTATGCCCCGCTATGCCCATCTACTGCTTCCACCCTCCTTTTTAAAGATTCATTTTTAGATTTTTGTTTTTATACAGTACATTCATACTTTCGATTGTGGTAGGGTTTTTTATGTTTTTTAACTCCTTGTACCCTATCCCCATATGCTGGTCTTTGACTGTAATAAAGGTTTGATTTGATAATTAGAAAGGAAAGATTTGGGGTTAGTGGCTTAGAAAAGCAAATCAATTGGTTAAGAGAAGAAATTTGCCTTTTTTAGAAAACACCAAGTGAACAAAAAAAGAGTAAATATTTCCAGTTCAGAAACTCTGTCTCCAAATATTTGCTTGCATCTAAATTGCAGATGCTTAAATACTTTCAAGGCTGGCAGGCAAACATTATCTTCAGAATTGATTCTGAAAAGGTGCATGTAATAAGTGATAAGAATAAAAATGGGGTCAAAAATGTGTAAAAGAGATGCTGTCAGCTCAGGTTTTAGAGTTTATTCACATCCCATTAAGATGTGAATGAAATATATATATATTTGCTTGCATTGTTCTACAGATCAATGAGCCTTCCCCAAACAAACATGGTTTAAAAAAAACAAAGCTTTGGATGTATATGTAAAAATTCATTCTTACTTTTAATACTTCTGAAGCAGAGACGCTGTTCAGCTAAAAATATTATATAATCTTCACATCTGTGAATGACAAATTAGTCTAAGTGGTAAATTGGAAATATATTGTAAATTAATATTTTTTTGGCATGGATGGAAATATAATTAATTGTGCAGTCTCTGTGAGAATGTGCAGACAAAAACCCTGTGGAATGGAAAAAGAAAAGCATTTGCTGCATAATTCACTTGATGAGAATATTTTACTGTTAAGTGTTATGTTTACTGACATCTATTCATAACTTCCTAATGCTTACATACTTTTCAGTCTATCTAAATGAAACAGAAGTTAGGAG